>NC_088881.1:24823555-24925119 GCF_032884065.1 Artemia franciscana
CTAATGGAGGATTTTGCTTCTGAGCAGGTTGTACAAGTCCATAGAATGTGATTTCCAATGCAAAATAAAAAACATCGGCTAGAAATGAGCTCCATGAGTTGATAAGGTTTCAATTCTGCTTTTCGATTGACTCAAGTTTCCTGTACTGAACGCAATTTTTTGTTATAGTGGCCTATAGTTATAGTTCATTTATAGTATTTTGTATACATTGGATATTATATATATATTAAGTCCATGCAAGACGTGTATAATAAAGGCGTTATATGTATTTTATTTTACATATAAGTAAATCTATTTTGTATAAATACATTCAGCATACATTATTTTTTGTTATACTTGCTTAAAATCATATTTCACATTAAAGAGAGAAGACAGTTCTCTCACAGGAATCATTTGTTGCGGATTGGTTAATCAGCCAGAATAACGGAAAAGTTTAGACATTTTTTTAGAAAATGATCTAAAACTGCATAAAATCAGAAAATCGTTCTTATTTTCGCATATTTGTCACATGTTTTTCAAACTAAAAAAATATATTAAAAACACACATCAGTATAGAGATAAAGCTAAATCTCAGCTACGGAACGGTAGAAAAATTTCGTATTTTGTTGAAACATAAAAGCGGTAGGAATACAGAAAAATGGTGGGCCAAAAAGTTTTCAAGGGAAACATAAAATGTCTGATAACCATGATTGCTAACTATATTATTTAGGGATTTCATGTATTATGAGATTTGTACAACTCTGTGTATTCACTAAGAACGTGCAAAGTGTCTATGCACACTTTTATAGTAACTGATATTAAGAATATTTACTGACTACTAAAAGCCATAGGATAATCGTTTTTGGTCTAAGATATTGTTATTGAACAGAAATAAAGAGGGCTGTCAGAAAAATTCTAGATGGGGCTGTGTAGTGGTGCTCACAAGGATATTGACAATCTAAGCCTACCTAAATATTAAGCTTGCTGCTTTTGTTGTTTTACATTCTTTTTTTAGCTTATTTCTGTAACTGAGTAGTTTATCTCTTTTTCTGAACGAAACACTATAATTTTTTTTAATTCAATAAGCTTTTTTTTAGCTTATTTCTGTAACAGAGTAGTTTATCTCCTCTTCTGAACGAAACAATATAATTTTTTTTTAAATTAAGTTCAGAAAATTTTTATACATTGAAATTTTTAAGTCATTTGGAGTTTAATTGCATCACCATCCCTCCCCTTGTCTAATACCTGGATAGGGCTCTTGGCTAGACATAAAAATTTTTGGTTTGCCTTTTTTTTTAATGTTTTTTTTCTTTTTCTTTAACGTATTTTCAGCAAGAGTTGTTTTTAATGTCAAATAATGTCAATTTGAAAATAAAAAACTTACAAACAACAAACTTCTGCGTATAGCCTTGAAGAAATCGGAATGATAGCTATAACTTTTCAAAATGTTCTTAAATTTGAATTTTTTTATTCTGGTTCTTGATTCAAAAGAGAGGATGAACTGCATTATTTTCTTTAAGGAAACGGTGAACTGATTTTTTTCTTTTTTCAACAACAATTTCTTTTTCATAAAATGATATTAGACCTGTAAATTGGAATCTTATGACTAAAACTCCCTGGAATTTACTGGAAATAAAGAAACATAAAATTATATTAGATCTGTAAAAATAAGTCTTCTGGCTAAGCCTCAACAGACTTTACAAAGAAGTTTTTCTCAAATTTCACCAGAGTTTACCGGTAATAAGCAAACATAAAATGTCATTAGACCTGTAAAAAGAAGTCTTAAGGCTATACCTCACCTGGACTCACTGAAAGAAGCAAACATAAAGTAATATTAGACCTGTATAAAGGAGTCTTATGACTAAACCTCACCAGACTTTACAAAACCGTTTTATTCAAATTTCACCGGAGTTCACCGGAGAGATGCAAAAATAAAATGATATTTGACCTGTAAAAGAAATCTTAAGGCTAAATCTCACCTGACCTCAGTGACATAGTCAAACATAAAATGATATTAGATCTGTAAAAAGGAGTGTTATGGCTAAACCTCACTAGACTTTACAAAAAAGTTTTGCTCATTCACAAAATGATTTTAGACCTGTAAAAAGATATCTTAAGATTAAACCTATTATCCTCACTGAAAAAATCAAACATAAAATGATATTAGACATGTAGAAAGGAATCTTTTGGCTTAACCTCACCTGACTTCACTGGAAAGAAGCAAACATAAAATGATATTAGACTTGTATAAAGAAGTCTTAGGACTAAACTCTCGCTTGTTAGTTGCATGGTCACCAGCAAACTCTTACGGAGTCTTAAGCCAGCTGACAGAGTCTTCACTAAGGTTTTCGACATTAAAAAAAAAATTCTTTCGTCAAGAATCCGATTCTCGTAATTTGTTTGGTAATTAATGGCACTTGATTTTGTTAAAGTTTAGTTTAGAGCTTTTTTCATTTGAAATAAGTGTCTAAAAGCAAAAGAAACGCAAGTTTCTCAAACAAAATGATATGTCTAAAGGTAAAGGTTCAAAAATTTACCTACAAGAATAATATTCCAGTTACAGCCCTCCTCAGCTCAACATGTTATTAAACTGGACGCCATTTGAGTTAAATTAAAGAGTTTTCAAGATTCTATATTTAAGCAGCTTATTTATGAGAAAATTTCGTTTTAGATCTTGGTCTTTGGAGTGGCTCAGTCAGACTCAGAATATGGGTTGGAGGTGTGGCCGTGGGCATTGTAGGAGTTATTATTGGAGTCATTTATATTATCTGGAACGTCTTGAGAATATTGTTACCTATTATTGGTCCTTTGCTTGGTCTAGGCGGAGGTAACTCAACTAACGCGACGAATGCGACCAACTCAACTAACGCAACTATGGACATGATGGGAATGAACACCACAAGAAGCGACTTTGTTGGTTCACCTGGCATCATTATGGGCCTAACCGCTTGTGAAAACCTTTCTCTGATGCGGAGGCGTATGCAATACGATGTAAATGTAAATGAGGCTTTTGATAGAATTATGTATGCTCTTTCTTGTAAACCTAGATATTTTGAGGGCTCTGAGGATGAATTTGAGTTTGAGTAGCACTAAAGCTTCATCGTGATGATTATTTATTTCTATTTATTAAACTTTTTGTTTTAATAAAGATCTCAAGGATGTTACTATTTTTGAACAAAAAACAATCAGGACAATTAGAAGGTCATTCAACTAGACATCACGCTTGTTTTCTTGACTTCTGTCACAAAGGTTACTTTAAGCCTTCAAAGGTTGCGCTTCTTTTAAGAGATTTTTAGTATTTGCTTAATAGAAAGTAAGAGATAGAAGAGTTTGCATAAAAATTTCCCCAAAGGAGAGGCACAAATACTATAAGAAGTTTTTTTTTTACCGGGATGTGAATGGAAGTGTGTCTTGTCACGATATATTCTTGATGTGCATCTTTTTTCCACAGTAGGCTTGAGTTGTTTCACTTTGGCCCCTCTGTTGCCTTGTATTTGAAAGGACATGGGCTCTAACGAGGATTTAAAAGAGTTTTAATCCTCAAACTTAAATAAGAACAAACATCTAAGAGTTACATCTATAATTTAATTGTATAAAAAGAAACATATATTAGGCGGGGGGGGGGGGGGGGGTCAAAAATAACGAGCCAAATCAAAAATTTAAAATATCAATAAATATGTTTTTTGAAGAAACTTACCCTCACAATACACGAGTTAAAATCTAATCCTTTTCTTTTAAATTTTAGGGCATTTTCTCACACGAGACCAACTTCTAACTTGACTAATTGAAGTGCATGTTTGGTAAATTACAAAAACTAAAACCATCCAGGGAAATCGGGTTTAATTTTTATTAAAAATTACTAAAAAGATAAAACTTTTAAAAAGATAATTTTTTTACTAAAAAGATAAAACTTTTATAAATAAACAAAATCATATTTTTCTTGCCTAGGGCCTAGAGAGGTGAGGCAGAAATCTCTATTATACAAGGTTGTCACATGACACCTTTGAAAGCACAAAAGCTGACACTCAGGATTTTTTTTCACCTAAGCTTTGAAGTTCCTTTGAGACTATGGTTTTTCGAAAACTCGATTATGCTATTTATACTAGAGGTTTAAAGAAGGCCAGATTATTTTATCTACTGCAAAAAAATAGGTTAATATAAAATTGGAAAAGATTATGCTCAAAGAATTGAAAAAATTCAAACTGTCCAAGATAGTAAATTTCTCCTGTAGCGTCAACTTTAACAATGGTTTCAACGATACAGGGCTTTCTTTGTCTTGTAACTCGTAACGGTAAAATAATTTTAACTCAAGTGTCTATTTCGAAGGAGTTTTTCCTTGCCTAACCGACACAAAGATTTCTTTACAATAAGGCAAAGGGTGCGCAAACTAATAAAATGTCGATTTTGGAGCTCTAATATGGGTTTAAAAGTTAAAAATAGTCACGCCCTTGAGAGTAAGCCCTAGCCAGCAGAAGTGAAAAATTTGAACGTCAGTAAAATTCTCTTTAATTCAAGTTTTGAATTCAATTATCCTAAGGTTACTTGGATCCAACATTAAGCTTTCGAAAGCAAGGTGATTAATTCGTTTTGAAACTATTTTCTTTTGTTACATTTATATATGTTGGCATTCTTATGTTACTTTTTATTACTTCATCATTTACTATTTTTTAATTACATATTTTTATTAAACTATCTGGTTATTTTATAATTCATTTCTCATAAATTTATAGTATTATTTTTATTTATTTGTGTTAGTAATTACTAGTTATAAAATTTTCGAGACTAGGTTACTCTGTGGAGCATAGGCTAATGATGTTTTTTTGTCCCAATAGTACACTTTTCGTGTAATTTGACGTAAGTGGTCCTTTTACTTTCCACCTAAAGTAAAGTAAAAAAAAATAAGAGAAAACATAAATAATACTTTTGCTTATTTATATTGAATTTCATGAAGGTTTTCGGCTGATGCTAGAAAGTGTTGATTGTATTTCAGAGGGATAAAAATTAGTTTCCTCCTTGATTAACTTTTGAATTTCTTGGAGATAAAACACCAATGTTCTGGGAGACGATTGAGTTTTTTAAGCGTGGTTCTATTCACTTATGTTATAGAAAACCGAGGGTCCTTGGAGCATTTTAGCAGCTGCCAAAGCATCACGGACAATGTATAGACTAGAAGTTTTTTATTGCAGAGGAAAATATTTTTAGCTCTGCTGGGTTGTTGGGTTTTCATAAATGTAGTATAAAACAAAACTCAATTAAACAAAAAAACTATCATAGGCAGTGCAACAGCATTATCTTCGGAAAGACAAAATAGTCAAAAGATCAAATATTAATGATACCAAGGATGGAAAGACCCCACCCGTCAGAGCATCTGCGGCAACTTGTCCCTTGTTTCCATATAGTTTTTATTATTGGAAAGAGTGGAGTAAGTTTGATCCAGGGTGTTCAAAGAGGTTAAAGGTATCAAGGTCCAACGAATTTCTGGGGGATGTTGAACTAAATCAAAAAACGCTATTTTCATCCAGTATGTCAAAGAAAGCGACTTTGAAATATTTCAGGAATGTCCAAGGATGCTGTAGAAGTTTAATTGTTTATTATAACCCAAGCACCTATAAAAAGAAAAAGCGATATGTACAAGTAAGCAAGCAATCACTCATACAAGGAAGAATAAATAAAACACTATAAATAAGACACTAATGCAAGCAAAGCAAGGTGAGTATTCTACATCTCCTCTTCTTTATAAGCTACTATTTCAAAGATCAAAGGGAATGACAGGTTTGACTAACCGACCAGAACGAGTGGTATATCTGGTATCTCTCGGCATCTGGGTAGAGACATCCTCATTGCTCTGTGGAGGTACAGCTATAGGCCCTGGAGTTCTAAGGGCAAGAGGAGACGTTAATGCTTGCTCTAGAGATGACGGATCCGAGAGTACTTGTGGCAACAGTGTGGTTCCAAATGGCGAGACGTTTCCAGCTCCAAATGATGGGCCATCGAAGATGGGTCTTGGTGAGGGATGAAGAGTATTATCTGTTTCGGTCCCTAGAGGATCATCATTTGGACTCATTCGGGGCCTGATGTGTCGTCGGTTCCTCCGATAAGTTGAGCCATTTTGAGTCTTCACCAGATATGAGCGGGGAGCATCTTCAAAAACTTTGATTAGCAATGCTCTTTCCCACCTCTTTTTGTCACTAAGTTTGACCCAAACTGGTTGCCCTTCCTTCAATGCAGTCAGTGATTTTACTGTTCGGTCATGGTAAGATTTCTGAATTCCTTGTTTCTTTTGTTTGTTGAATTCAAACGACGAGTAAGGCACTATTTTTGGTTCGAGTTGTGATGAAATCACCAGTAGTACGGAACGAAGCTGGCGACTCATCAGCAATTCTGCAGGTGAGTGGTGACTATCATCAATTGTTGTGTTTCGATATTCAAGGATTGCTAAGTATGGATCCGATTTGTCCTCTAGTGCCTTTGACATGAGTTTTTTGGCAGTTTGGACTGTCTTTTCCACAAGTCCATTAGCTTGTGGATATTTCGGACTGCTCGTTTCGTGGCTAAAGTCCCATAATTTGGCAAATTGCTCGAATTCTGATGACAGAAAATTTGGAGCGTTATCAGATGTAAGTAATTTTGGTATTCCATGGCGACTAAATTGGCTCTTTAATTTAACAATGATAGCTGATGATGTCAATGAGTCGAGCTTATCTAGCTCAAAGAATCGACTATAGTAGTCGACACTGATAAGATACTGGCGATTTTGCCAGTTGAAGATGTCAATGGCAATGTGTTCCCAGGGTAGCTTTGGGATCTCTGAGCATATAAGCGGCTCTTGCTGCTGCTTGTCATGAAAGGCATTGCATGCATCACACTGGGATATATATGAAGTGATATCTTTTGTGATACCAGGCCAGTATACGACAGTCCTAGCCCGCTGCTTGGTTTTGGCGATGCCAAGATGTGATACATGCAATTGTTGTAGGATCTCATGCTGCATGGATGGGGGCACTACAACTCTTGTCCCCTTCAAGATTATGCCTTGGTTGACTACAAGTTCGTCTCTGTAGTTCCAGAAAGCCAAACAGCTGGAATCACACTGTCGTCGAGATAGGGGCCATCCATAAAGTATAGTCTGGCTTAATTTTCGTAATTCAGTACAGGTTGCATTCCTGATTTTTTCCATTTTCCCATTAGCTATAGGTAAGTTTTTGAAGAGTGTATGGACAAAGACTTCTACTTGTTTCTCGTTTTCATTGTCGAGGTCAGGTGTGTGCAACCTTGATAGGGTGTCAGCCACAGGTATTTCAGAACCTGGTCTGTACACACATTTCAAACTATATGGCTGTATTGACAGCATCATGCGTTGTAGCCGTGGCGGTGCTTTGGATATCGGTTTTACAAGGATGCTTTCTAGAGGTTTGTGGTCTGTTGTTATTGTTACGGTTCTGCCATATATATACTGGTGGAAATGCTTGCATCCAAATACAACTGCCAGCAATTCCTTCTCTATTTGTGAATACCGCTGCTCGGTTTCACTCATTGAACGTGAGCCAAAGGCGACAACATTATCGTCAACTGCTAGTACTGCGCCTAGACCATGCTTTGATGCATCTACTTTTACCTCTATGTTTTCGCACTTTGGGTCAAAGTATGCTAAGTTGCTGCAAAGGGCTGACTTTATCTTTGAAAATGCCTTTTCATGAGCTGGTTTCCATTTGTACTCATCAGCCCGTGCTAGCTCTCTTAGGCTTTTGTTTAATGAGGACAAGTTTGGTATGTACCTCGACAAGTAGTTAAGCATGCCTAGAAGTTTTTGAAGCTGCTCGCTGTTTTCTGGCGGTGGCATTTCCGTAATAGCCCGAGTTTTTTCGGGGTCGGGCTTTATTCCTTCCGAGGTCAGAAGATGCCCAAAGTATGGGATGCTCTCTGCACCAAACACACATTTCTCTTGGTTAAACTTCACATTTTTCTCACGCGCACGTTCTAGTGCTGCCTTCAGACTTCATCGTGTTCACTATCATCAGCACCACAAATGACTATGTCATCGACTATTAGGCCTAGATTGAAGTTTTCAAAGGCCTCTTCCATTTTTCTCTGGAAATCGTCTTGTGCTGAGTTTAGGCCAAAGGGGTACCTTTTGAATTTGTAACGACCATAGATGGTGTTAAAAGTTGTCAAGTCGGATGATTCATCATCAAGCATCATTGACCAGAATCCACTAGTGGCATCGAGTTTGGAGAAAATCTTAGCTCCAGCACACCTCTGGGTGATGCTCTCGAATGTTGGGATCGGATAATGTGGTCTTTTTAGGTTCTTGTTCAGGTCCACGGGGTCCAGACATATCCTTAAGTTCCCATTTGCTTTCTCCACTATTACAACAGAGTTGAAATATTCAGGGAATATAAAACTAATTCAAAAGACAGCATATGAATCCAAGCTGTCAGAAGGGTGTATCTGCATTATCTCAGGAACACCTGAGTTACTAAGTATGTAAAGTTGAAACTTTCATGGCATTATAGATTAAATCAAGATACATTTTGTGTATCCACGATTTTTAAACGGCATATCAAAGATCCATGTTAAGGGGGATGTGGGAATGTGTAAGGGTATTAAGTTGAAATTTCCAGGCCATGTTACTATACATCAAAAGACAATGTGTGCATCCAAGTTGACAAAAGGATGAATCTGCAATACCTAAGGGTCAGCTAAAGATATTAAATAACGGTTTAAGGGGCCTAGATGACACTAAGCTTAGAATTTTGACCTTTGGGACGGGGGTTACGAAAAATAGCTTATCAATAGCAATATATTTTTGATGATGATTTAAACTTTAGCATTTTTCATGCTGATCTGCTTAAAGTTAGGCCATGAAGATACATCAATTGAAGCTTTTTCGGACAAAGGGAACCTAAACTGGAAGCAAGTATAGTTCTATTCATTCTAGGCGGTCTAATTTTGTTTGTACTTTTTAAACAACAAAACATAAATATTTTTAATAAATTTATTTTAAAAAATCGAAAAAGAAGTTTTTTAAGAAAAGTAAAATCCATATGAAACATAAGATCTGAAGAAATAGAAACCCAAAATTACTTAAACTCAAAACAACCAGAGATTACTATTAAAGAATAAATGAAACCCAAAACAAACAGAAATTAAAGAAACAATCATAGCAAAAAACAAACAATAGTTACTAACATGGTTGAGTAAATAAATCTTAAAACGAAATAAACTTAAATTGAATTTGCAAATTCAGCTTGAAACGAACAAAAATCTCAACAAAGCAGAGTCTGTGTTTTCCCTTCTTTTTTCACCGTAAAAGCTTATAATCTAATGTGTCATTGGCGCTTTACTGAAAGCTATATGTGTCTTGAAAAGTCTTGAAAAAGTAAAAATAAAATCAAACTTGATGTTTGATATATAATGCTATTAATTGTTGAAAAATCATCAGTTCAATATTTTATTTCAGTGTAATTTTATTTTCATTTTCAATGCTGAAATAACTGGAAAAGAAAATGTTTGTAATATAATTAGTTTTCAGTGAAGCAGGCTAAGGATGGGGGCAGTAATCAAACTCTTTTTTGCTGTGAAACTAAATTCGTCTTGAACAGTCTTGGAAAGAACTAGTAACATTAAACTAAATTTAATGTATATTAATTCTATATATATTAAATAAATCTATATATATATTAATATTAATTGCTGACGAATCCCCAGTTCAAAATTAAATTTTACTGTAATCTGTATTTTTATTTCCGATTTTGTAATAAGTACAAAAGAAAATATTTTTAATATAGTTAGTTTTCAGTAAAGCGTAAATGAAAGAGTAGGTTTTAGACTTTTACAGGGAAAGACCGAGGCAAAACCCAAACTCTTCTTTGTAGATATTTTTGTTCGTTTCATACTGGGTTTGCACATTCAATTTAAGTTTCATTCGTTTTAAGATTCATTTACTCAGTTATATTAGTAAGTATTGTTTGTTTATTTGTTATGATTGTTAATTTAACTTCTGTTCGTTTTGGGATTCATTTATGCTTCAATAGCAAAATATTTTTGTTTCTTTTTAACCTTCATTTGCACATTTGACTAAAGCTTTATTCGTTTTGAGATTTGTTTATTCATCTATATAAGTACTTGTTGTAGTTTTTGTGTTCTTTGACTGTTATTCAAATTCAAATCGTTTATGGTTTCATTTATTCTTTAATGGTAATTTCTGGCTGTTTTGAGTTTGAGGTCTAGTACATTTCTATTTCTTCTGATCTTAAGTTTAATATGGTCTTTGATTTTCTTTAAAAAACATCTTTTTCGGAAAGGATTTAAAAAAAAAATTTCTGTTTATTTTTGATTGCCAAAGTTTCAAGTTTTTCTAAATTCCCTCTTTCAAATGCTTTTTTTTTATTTTTTGGCAAGAAGTAATAAATTCAACTGAATATTGGATATATAATGATATTATTTGCTGAAAGCTGACCAGCTCAAGATTCCGTTTCACCCAGATCGGATTCAGAGCTTTGATGCCTTTAGGCTCCAGTGTTTTTGCCGCACTGTTTTTGCAAGATTTTCAGGGAAAACCCACAACTTTGGGAATAGTGAAAATAGTGAAACCAGTAAGTCCGAGTGGACTTACTGGTAAATCCTGTTCTGGTTTTGCTGCAACTATCATTTTACTTTCAATATTTTAATAGGTTTTAATTCACTTTAGCAAAGTGCCAAATACGCAGTAAAACTTAAACCCTAACCGTTAGAAAAATTGGGTAGTAACCATACTCTTGTTGGTAGTGAAGACACTATTCAGTAGAATTATATAACCCCTACTCCCTGGAAACTACCACGGTCTAACAACCAATCGTTAATCCAAGTCTCACTTTTGTTTGAATTCTGTCCTCCCAATTATTATATTTTAAAAAAAGGTAAACTAATTTTGGAGAAATTTTTAGTAACTTAAGCAGGAGAATGGTGATTCTAAATAAGAGAATCGGTTTTTAAGTAAGAGAATGATACTTTTACCATTAGGGAAACGGGAAGCAGCCATACTCTTTTCTTGTAGTGAAGGCACTATTCATTAGAAGTACATAGCCCCTACCCTCTGAAGACGACTACGTTCTAAGAACTGAGCCTTAATCCCATTCCCACTTCTCTTTGAATTATGTTCTCCCAATTATTATAACAAAAAAAAACATAAACTAATTTTGCATAGCTTTGTAGAAACTTAAGTAAGAAAATGATAATTCTAAGTAAGAGAATTGGTTACTTAAACAACAGAATTATAATTTTACTGTTTGGGAAACTGTTAGTAGCCATACTCTACTCTTGTTTGTTGTGAAGACATCATTCAATAGAAGTACATAACCTCAATTTTTTCCAAAAGTACTTGGAAAAAAGAACTATTGTTTTTTTTTTTAATTAATTTTTATTCGTTTTTGATTGCGAAGAGTTTTTAATATTCCAAAAGCGTTAAAAATTTAGAAATATTTTAGAAATTATTTTATATAGAAACTATATAGAATTCATATAGAAATTATTAGAAAGAAAATATTTTAGAAATATTAAATTTCGAAATGTTTTAAATATTTCAACATAACTTTTTTTTCAACATTAAACATTTATTGAAGAATCAAGACTGGTGTCAAAGTAACAATATAAAAGTACCAAATTATCAAAGTAAAGAAAGGATCAAAAGTAAAAAGGTATCAAAGTAAACAAAGTATCAAAGAAACAATAAATACATTCTGAAACCCAAAGCTATTTCTTCAGGGCTGGGGGGGTGGAGAGGCTTCAACCACGGAAGCATGGTTATTTGGCCTTTGAACTATCTTGAACAAAATAGCAATCTAAAAATTTTGGCCAGACGCCCTTTGGGAAAGAGGAGCGTAGGCTAGTTGACCATTGATAAATTTGACTGTTAAAGAGGAGCTAGAAGTTTTAATTTTCGATCAAATGAGTGCCCTCCAACGTTAATACGACCACCCACTCGAGAAAGCGTGGCATTCTTATAATGAACAACTTACAAATGTTGCAATCCATGCCCCAAGGGTTTAGGAACATTTCTCAACCCTTAAATTATAGACTTTGAATTTTAGACTATTTTGACCAAAATTGCTATTTTAAAATTTGATAAGATGCATTTGAAGAAAAGAGGCACAGGAGTGGTGGTCGTATTACTTTTTTATCACTTTCGATTCTTAAGAACTTATAACTTATATAAGTTACAAATCTTGTTTTGGGTGCTATGGAGGATTTCTCAGCCCCTAATTTATAGTAATTTGAAGTTTGGACTATTTTGAACAAAATGGCTATCCCAAAATTTGTATCAGATGCATTTGGGGAAGAAGGTGTGAAGGGGGTAGATACCCTCAAATCACTCTTGATGACTCTTAAAAAGGTAACTAGAACTTTCAATTTCCAATCAAATTAACCATTTTTAAAGTTTATATGACTATCCCTTGCATATAGTCTTATATGTCCTCAGGACCTAGCTTACAACACTTGCCCTCTGGCTCCAGAGGGATTTGTCTACCCCATAATTGATGTTATTTAATCTTCAAACAATTTTGAACAAAATATCTGTCTCAAAATTTTGATTGGATGTATTTGGGGAAAAAGGGCCTGGGTGGAGGGGGCTTGTTGCCCTTATTTCACTTTCAACCTTCAAAAGGGCACAATAAATTGTGACTTATAATCATATGAGCCCCCCTCTTAAGTTCACACGATCCTCCCTTTCATAAGAACCTTATATGGCCCCAAGTGTTAAAATACTTGCCCTCGGATTCTGCAGGAGAATTTTTATCCCCAGAGCTTTTGTTATATTATCTTTGGTCTGTTTTGATCACAATGGCTATATAAAATTCGATTTGGTGTATTTGGGGTAAAGAGGGATAGGAGGGAGAGGAGGGGCTAGTCATCATCGGATCACTTTTGACTCTTAAAAGGTGAATTTGGACTTTCAATTTCTAACCATTTGTGTCCCCTCTAAAGCTTATACAACCATCTCTTTCATGAAATCTCATATACCCACGCTACATAAGTTACAACCCTACCCCTAGCTCTGGGGAGGGAATATATTGACAATGTAATTTGTGTTCCCTTATCATTGAGCGATTTCAACCAAACTGGGTATCTCAAAGTTTTTATTTGGCGTATTTGGAAAAAATAGTGTTTTCACGCCAGGAGGGGGGAGGGTAGATGCCCTCCGTTAACTCTTGAATCACAAAAAAGGAACTCTAAGTTCAATTCCCAGTCAAATGAGCCACTTTCGAAGTTTATACTACCACCCATTCCATAAAAATCCTCATGTGCCTCCTGGGCATAACTTCAAACACTTGCCCCCAGGCTCGGGGGGGGGGGGGAGGGTTGACCCCTGGATTTTTTTTATTCGATGTTTGAACTATTTTAAGTAATGACTATCTCAAAATTTATATAGGATAGTTTTGGGGGAAAAGTGCTCGGATCTCTTTTGACTCTTAAGTAGTAAACTGGAACTTCTAATTTATAATCAAATCAGCTCTCTCTAAGGATTGTACGAGCATCCCTTCGACAAAAACCATATATACTTCAAGGCATGGCTTACAGCACCTGCCCCCAGGTCCAGCTCTCTCTAAAGTTTATACAATTATCCCGTCCACAAGAACAATATAAGCACCCAGGACATAGCTTACAATTTATACCCCTGTGCCTTTGGGGTTGTGTCGACCCAAGGGTTTTTGTTATATGATCTTTGATTTATTTTTAACAAAATGGCTATCTCAAGATTTTATCGGATGTTTTTGGGAAAAAATGGCATGTGGGGATCCAATCGCCCTCCAATCACTTTTGACTCTTAAAAAATGCACTACAACTTCTAATTTCAGATCGAATGAGCCCCTTCCGAAGTTTATACAGCAACCCCTTCCATAGGAAGAGTATCTGGAAAAAACTATAAATAAATAAATAACAAAACATTGCAGCCGTATGTTCTTTACTATAGGCAATAGCGTTGCCTCTGATGATCTAAAAACATATTATTTTTAACAACAAGCAATTAATACAAAATATATGACACTAAGATTCTTATAATAAAGTGTTCAGCCAATATTCGTCTGTAATCAAGGCTGTAGCAGGATGGGGGTTTGAATTGCATCAGCCCAACGTAATGTCACAAACAAAACAGGTTTTCAATCCATTTATTTGAATGTTATTCGTCCCGTCCATCCACCAAAAACTCTTTAGTAAACTATTATTGGAATTTGTCGGAAGATGCAGCAAAAACTGTAAATAGCTACCCAGATTCTTAATCCCTAGGCAAAAAACCCGTAGAAATTCTTTTAATATTCTTTTATAAATATATATAAGAAGTGATTTCAATCACAAAAATCCAAAAAAAAACCATTTTTCAACAAAAAATAAAGATTAATTTCAAACCAAAAAAGAGCAAAAATAAGCCAAAAAAATTTCTAAATTGCTATCAATGAATAAATAAAGCCCAAAATGACTAGAAATTACAATAGATATTCCGGCCAAATCTAATACGACCAAAAAATGGATTAGGGATAATGCCCTTTGAGCCTTCTAAAAGCCAAAACATTTTGTGCTTTGGCAAAAACAAAAGATGTTTTAATTATTTCCTCTCTTATAAATATTACATGTTTACAATCGCGGAAACTTCTAGGACTAAATTAAATTATAAACTAAACAGTAAGTCTACTTTCATTTTCTCTTTTTGGTAGTCTTGGTTGTCATAGTGATTTTCTTTCTTTTTTTGCTGTTGTTGTTTATATCCATAGCTGTTTCTGGGGTTAAGAAAGAAATGCTCAGCTACAACCTTTTGAAAACTTGGATGTATTTGGTGTGTTTTTATCTATTGAAACATCCCTTTCAATATTCATAAGATTTTTATAATTTAACAACCTTATCCATTCATTTAATTTTGCAGATAAGCCATTTTGACAAATTGGATAGGCAAATGCCATTTTGACAGGCAGGATGCTGTTAAAATCTTTGGATTTACTTCAGTGGTTTTATTTATAATAATAGAAATTTTATTAGTAATTATTATCCCATTTGCTGTCACAGTGGGAGTAGCAATACTAATTATAGTCAAAAAGTAGTCAAAGCTGCAAGTAATAGTAGTTGCAGTCACAAGCTGTCACACTCGTACTTTCTAGTACTCATAATTACAGTCACCAATAGTTGCAGTTCTAAGTAGTCACAATCAAAAATAGCCCTAATCTTAGTTGGTTTCCATTCATGTTTCCATTCACTATTAGTTTTAGCCCTGTCATAATTTGTCGTAGTCAAAAAGTAGTCAAAAAGTCTAAAAGTAGTCAAAGCTGCAAGGAATAGTAGTTGCAGTCACAAGCTGTCGCACTCGTACTTTCTAGCACTCATAATTACAGTCACCAATAGTTGCAGTTCTAAGTAGTCACAATCAAAAGTAGCCCTAATCTTAGTTGGTTTCCATTCATGTTTCCATTCACTATTAGTTTTAGCCCTGTCATAATTTGTCGTAGTCAAAAAGTCTAAAAGTAGTCAAAGCTGCAAGGAATAGTAGTTGCAGTCACAAGCTGTCACACTCGTACTTTCTAGTACTCATAATTACAGTCACCAATAGTTGCAGTTCTAAGTAGTCACAATCAAAAGTAGCCCTAATCTTAGTTGGTTTCCATTCATGTTTCCATTCACTATTAGTTTTAGCCCTGTCATAATTTGTCGTAGTCAAAAAGTCTAAAAGTAGTCAAAGCTGCAAGGAATAGTAGTTGCAGTCACAAGCTGTCACACTCGTACTTTCTAGTACTCATAATTACAGTCACCAATAGTTGCAGTTCTAAGTAGTCACAATCAAAAGTAGCCCTAATCTTAGTTGGTTTCCATTCATGTTTCCATTCACTATTAGTTTTAGCCCTGTTATAATTTGTCGTAGTCAAAAAGTCTAAAAGTAGTCAAAGCTGCAAGGAATAGTAGTTGCAGTCACAAGCTGTCGCACTCGTACTTTCTAGTGCTCATAATTACAGTCACCAATAGTTGCAGGTTTAAGTAGTCACAATCAAAAGTAGCCCTAATCTTAGTTGGTTTCCATTCATGTTTCCATTCACTATTAGTTTTAGCCCTGTCATAATTTGTCGTAGTCAAAAAGTCTAAAAGTAGTCAAAGCTGCAAGGAATAGTAGTTGCAGTCACAAGCTGTCGCACTCGTACTTTCTAGTACTCATAATTACAGTCACCAATAGTTGCAGTTCTAAGTAGTCACAATCAAAAGTAGCCCTAATCTTAGTTGGTTTCCATTCATGTTTCCATTCACTATTAATTTTAGCCCTGTCATAATTTGTCGTAGTCAAAAAGTCTAAAAGTAGTCAAAGCTGCAAGGAATAGTAGTTGCAGTCACAAGCTGTCACACTCGTACTTTCTAGTACTCATAAATACAGTCACCAATAGTTGCAGTTCTAAGTAGTCACAATCAAAAGTAGCCCTAATCTTAGTTGGTTTCCATTCATGTTTCCATTCACTATTAGTTTTAGCCCTGTCATAATTTGTCGTAGTCAAAAAGTCTAAAAGTAGTCAAAGCTGCAAGGAATATTAGTTGCAGTCACAAGCTGTCACACTCGTACTTTCTAGTACTCATAATTACAGTCACCAATAGTTGCAGTTCTAAGTAGTCACAATCAAAAGTAGCCCTAATCTTAGTTGGTTTCCATTCATGTTTCCATTCACTATTAGTTTTAGTCCTGTCATAATTTATCGTAATCAAAAGTAGTCTTTTTCTCGAGTATTCACCGTCTAGAATAGTCGCAAAGGAATGTTGTCTTGGTTGAAAATTGTCATAATTAAAAACAGTCTTAGTCACAAATGGTTGCAATCACAAAAAGCCTTAGTCAGAATCATTAGTAATCGTATTCGCTAGTATTTGCAGTCGAAAGAGAAGTCGAGGAGAGCGGCTCTATCGAAGTCGAAAGGTCACAGTTTCCTTTTCAAGAGTTGATATGATTGGAAGACAGCCCCATCCCATGTCCACCATATCCCTAAACAATTACACCAACATTTAGAGATAACCATTTTGTTCAGCTCTCATCGAAAGGGCACAGAGATATAAAGAGAGAGAGAGAGAGAGAGAGAGAGAGAGAGAGAGAGAGAGAGAGAGAGAGAGAGGAAGGGATGCAAAGACACAAAGAGACAGACAAACAGCTTTCGAAATATAAAGCTAAAAAACATAGTTAGATTAAAAAATTTGTCTAAAGAAAAAAACCACTTGAAGAAAATGAAATCTCGAAAAATTAAGTCTTGAAAAAATCTTAAAGTATTACGTAACATACTGCGTGTGCGCCATCATTACCTACCACCCACAAGTGCCCTGCTATTACGTTACACCTATGGCTGTGCCGTCATTACGTAAAACAACACGTGGTCCTGAAGAAACAAGTCACATGAGAATGTGTCACTCTCAATATAGATATAGATTCCCTATTCCGTAACAACTAAAAAATCGTGAATAAAAACATCTTGAAGAGAATGTCTTAAAAAATGTCCTGAAATATCTTGAAATGTCTTAAGATATACTTTGAAGAAAAGTGTTCTAAAAAACGTTTTGAAATGTCTTAAAATGTCTTGAAAAACGTCTTAAAGGAAAATGTCTGAAAACACGTCTTCAAATATTTTTAAAAACGCCTTGAAGAAAACACTCCCTACTGCGTAACGCGCATGTTTGCATCTTGACTAACAGCCCCTGGAGTTTTTTTTCCCTTTACATCTCTAGGTCTTTAAAGAATCAAAGAAACTATTACGCAACGCGTGCGGACGCATCATGACTGGTGGATTCTGACAAGTCCTACTATGCATCAGTAAAAAAAATCATTATTGTGCCGATGCCCCTGAATTTATTTGGCCCTCAAGAGTTTTTAAACAATCAAAAAAGCTATTATGTAACACCTGCATCTTTTCGACAACCTTCACTATTACGTAATAAGTACATGCACTTTGAAGAAAATTAATAGCACCTGCGTCTTGGGGGAATTGCCGCTAAGCTTGTGCTCTTTAGGCATTAAAACAAAGTTAGCTGCTATGGGTCCGTTTCAAAGTGTTAAGGAAAATATTACTGGTGGGTGGGTCCACTTAAATTACTTTTGACTCTTAAAAAGGTACTGTAGCTCCCAATTTTGAATAAAATATACCCAATCTGAATTTTATTATGAACAAATATTCCATATGAACCTTATATTCCCCCCAAGGCATAATTTACAACCCTTGTTCCAGAGCTCTGGTGGATTGCATCAACCCTCGAGACATTTTGACATGTTCTTGGACAGTTTCTAAAAAGAAAATCGCTATATAGCAATCTTGATTAGATGTATTTGGGGAAAAGAGGGCGTGGGGGTGGGTTCAAGTTGCCTTCTATCACTTTTTACTTTTACAAGAGAACTAGAACATTCAATTTCAAGTGAAATAAGCCTTCTCTAAACTTTATACAACCATTATATACCCACGGGGCATAGCTTACAACTCTTGCTCTCATTTCCTAATGGGTCATTTTAACCCCGAAAGCCTTGTTATATGGTTTTTATACTATTTTGAACAAAATGACTATCTCAAAGTCTGTATCGGATGCATTTGGAGAAAAGAAGACGTTGGGGGCTAGCTACCCTTAAATTACTTTTGACTCTTAATAGGAATACCAGAACTTCGGATATCCTATCCAATCAGCTCCTTCCGAAGTTTATGCAGCGAATCCATCCAAACAACCTTAAATCCTAACATTGGGCAACTATTATAACTTATAGTCCTTGCCCTGAAGGCTGTGGGGGGCACTGTCATCCTCAAAGACATAATTACTTGACCCTTCAACTAAGTTGGACAAAATGGCTATATTAAATTTGGATTGAATATAATTAGGGAAATAATCAGTGGGAGGAGGGGTGCTGGTTACCCTCTAAATATTTTAAAGGGCGCTAGAAGTTTCAATTTCGATCGAGTGAGCCTCCTTTGAAGTTGTTACAATAACTTCATTCGATTGGATATGATTGGGGAAATGGTTGCTATGGGGGAGGGGCTGGTTACCCCCCCCCCCCCCAATAACTTTCGATCATTTAAAAGCGCATTAGAAGTTTCAATTTCCGATTGAATAAGCTTCCTTCAAAGTTGTTACGATAACTGCTTTTACGAAGTGCCCTGATCTTACAAAACAAATTATATACCCACATCACTTTTTACTGAGGCACTGCTAATGGCCTGCCTATAACCAAGGCTCAAATATACCCCTCAATAAAACACCGCAATCATTTTTAGGTGCTAATAATGGACTAACTTGCTAAACTTATAGAACTTTCCCTGGGGCTCTTTGGGGTATATCCAACCTAGAGACATAGTTATTTAGCCTTCGGACAATTTTGAAAAAAAATGACTATCACGAAAATTTGCATCAGATATATTTGGGGGAAAGAGTAGGCTTGAAGAGGGTGAGTTGCCCTCCGATCACTTTTAATCCTTAAAAAGAGCGCTAAAAATTTCAATTTTCGACTGAAGGAGCTCCTACAAAGTTCCTACGGAGTGGTTCTTTATATGAAGTTTAATAACATTATTGTTACAAATAATATCACATTGAGGGCTTGTGGCACTACAGGCAACGCCACAGGCAACGGCAGAGTTGACTCTTATTTTTTTTTTGATAGACTGAGCTTTTTTAGGATGCAGAATAATTTTTTTTTGGTCTTGTGCGTAATTAGACTCTCGTTTTGGTATGGAACCATTGCAATGGCCCACATTTCAGCTTACGCGCAAATACGGTACATATTATCAATTTTCGTGGTATCTCAGGTAGCACCCGGGTCGCTATCCCGAATAACTAGATTCAAGATGATGAATAGGTCGCATTAAAGAAACAATTAGTAATCAAGCACGATTCGCGAACTGGATATACTATCTAATCCCTCAGGGTATAAAAAACCACCGGTCATGGCTGACCACATGGTACAGAGAAGTAGTATGACGATAAACCGTAGTGTTGGACTGACTAGATAATGACAAACCACTTCTACGTAACTATTGTAATAATTGATAGTGTCATTTTGTTACTGCAAATATGACCATCATTGTTGCGAAACTGGGAATTATTTTGGTAGGTTGTTTATGTTTTTCTTACTTGTCATTATTACTTGTGTAGCTATCAATTTTGATAGCAGTGATAAAGTGTCAAACACTTTCAAGATTTATGACACATCTAATACCTCTTGACTGATATTTAAATGCGTGTTTTTGCAAATACTAAATAGGATTAACGCTATTCTACTGTAATCCTAATGGATGTTAGAATTTAATTTTTATAAATTCATTGAAAGTGTTTCAAGTGTTTTGAAGAATGAAGCTTACTAAATGCAAAATACTATTTTTATAGCTTCTGCAAAAAGGAGTTTTCTGCATTTTTTTTAAATTGACAGGGTTAACTTGCTCAAAAGGTTTAACTGCTCAACTTTTTGACAAACTGCTAAAAGGAGACGCAATGAAAGTGTTTTAAGCTTCCTACCTTCGTTCAAAACTGATTTATGATTTTTAAAGAGTTCAGAACCTATTTCTCAAATTAAGAATAAACATGAGTGAGGCTTAAAATCCTGCTTAAATGAAAAAAAACTACACTTTCAATAACTTGAGCCAATGAAAAAGAGACTGAAAGCCCAAAAACATTTCTTTTTCAAAATTTAGATGGGTAACCTATAGAATTATTCTTTTGAAAATTTCCTACGTCCTAGAGATAAAAAAGAGTATAGACAATTGCTTGGTATAAACTTCTCAACCTTTATTCTAGGACCTGGGTTCATTCTGATTGTTTCATTCACCTAACTCACCTGCTTTCCGAGATAATAACAGCCCGCTCAACTACAACTCAGCCTTTTACAGAAGTAAAACAACAGGTTTTTAACCTTTGTCCTTTTAACCAAATTTGTCCAATTTGTCCTTTTATAGGACAAATTGTAGTTGTATGCTTTTTACTTGTAGAAAAGCAAAGACACCACTGTAATGGAAAAACAATAAATAACTAGAATGAATGGATACTGAAGACAAAACAATAAAATTACAAAGACTAAAATTAAAATATTCATGATTGAGCACAAATTATCTAATTCAAATTCGACTTAAGGCTTAACTAATAGCTAAAATTGGCACTCTTTATCAAACACGATCAAAGTTGAAGGGGCTGTACCCTTTCTGTGTCTAAAAATCTGCCTCTTTAAACCACACTTTTCAATGGTGGAAAAAATTAATAAATTAATCCCTTTACTACGGTCTATATTTTTTATTTTGAGGTTCAATATACCTCCGAAGTCTTAATATTTATAGAGAGGTTGCCCATTTTATGCCACCTGACGTAGCTTATATCTTGAAGTACCACCACATGTTGCACAATAATGAAACACTTGTCTCAGTTATTATGTAGTACAGGGTATGATTCTCCCGCGTGCGTCATACTTCAGCCACTTGCGGCATAGCTTTGCGATGCGTATCGCACCTTGCCATACGGGCTAGAATTCCAACTTACCATTTTTCCCGATCAATTTCTGTCATATTTTGCTTTCACCAGGAAGGGGCTAATTTTGAAATTTAATAATCCCTTCTCAGCTAGTTTATATCACTGGGCTTAAATTTTAGTAGCCATCCTCAATCTTCCCACTTTGGAAACTCGGCTTTTGAACCAACTCTAACCAACTAAACAAAGTCACATTTAAAAGCGTTTTCAAAGCAACATGGGTTGAAGTTAAAGCAACAAATATGTGTTGTTTATTATATGGCCATTTATGTTAATTATATTATTTAGTACCTGAACCATATCTTATGGAACAGAGAGGTTGGGGGGAGGATCTTTGGCAATCTCTCATCCTTCATCCGCAGAATGTGGCCTAGCCATCTCAAAATTTTTTTCATTATAGCCTAAGGAAGCGGGATTGAACCACATTTTCCGCACAACCTACCGTTTGAAATACGGTCTGTCAGTTGGGTACCCAGAACAATCCGTAGACAATTTCTCTGGAAAACATCTATTAAATTTTCGTCTGCTTTTCGAAGCGCCCATGCTTCAGAGCCATATTTGACCACTGTCGTCGCTGTAACTTCCAATATTCTAATGTTTGTTTATCTTCCTATTCTTCCTAACTTTTTTTTTAACTCTGAAAAAACACCCTGAGCCTTAGCTATTCTGCTTTTAACGTCTTCACTGCTCCCACTGTCTTTACTAATAATAATACCAAGGTAAGTGAAGCTGCCAACCTGATCAAAACTTTCGTTGCCCAACGTCATCTTTTCATCTTCACTTATTCCTAGCCTTAGTGGCTTAGTCTTCTTAACATTAATTTTCAAGCCTATTCTAGCACCCTGAACTCACAAAACATATATTTAAGAACCTCATTTATCAAATTATCAGCACCTGAAGCCTTATTATTTTTTATCGTTTTAGCACTGTCGCTAATTCTTCCTCATAAAAAAAATATTCCTTCATATCCAAGGTATCCCAAACTTTTTCATTTTCACCCATATCTTTTCCTGCAACTGTATCTCGGTTTAGCACATCCTCAGAATGTTCTGCCCATCTTTCTTTAACTTTTTCATTATCACTAATTGTGGCCCCATTCCTATCTTTGACTGGGACTAGCCCGGACTGACTACTCCCTCTCAGTTTATTAACATGTCAATATAAGATTTTACTATTATGCCGTCAGGCTGCATCTTCCAGATCCTCAGCAATTTTATCCATGGCCTCCACTTAACATCTGCTTAGTTCATATTTTAATGCTTTCTCCACTATCTTTACATTCCTTTTGTTTTCATACAATCTATCACTCAGATAATTCTTGTACAAACCCCTTCCACTCTTTATTAAACACAAAGCTTTTTCACTAATATTCCTAGTTGCAGTCTTAGCACTCTTTCCGGAGACACCATCAGCAACTTGACAAATTATTATAAATTATTCCATCCATCTTCCATATTGTCATATTTTAAACTCTCTAGTTTAGGATTCAACTTTTCCTGGAAGATTTTTCTAAAATTTTAATCTTGGAGTCTACCAACATCGTAACTTTCCGGGAGGTAGTTACCCTTCCGAAATTTCAGCTTTAAATTATCCTTACACACTGCTAGATGGTGATCTTTACTTTTAACATCAATAACAACACTCCTATACAACCTAGTATCTTGTATTGATCCTGCTAGTCCTCAGTTTACAATAATATAATCAATACGGTTTGCTCTCTTACCATCACGTGAATACCATGTCAACTTATGGGTCATTTTGTGACCAAACACCGTATTGGTTACAACTAGGTTGTTATACGTAAAAAAGTGCAAAAGTCTATAGCCATTACTGTTTTCTTTTCCCATACCAAATTTAGGAAGCAAAATCTCATAGCAACATCACCATATTTCTACCTGGCACCCTGTCTATTTGCTCCTGTAACTGTAAGTAAAATTCATCTGAGTCACTAGTATCTCCGTCAGTTGGTTCAACAGGGGCATATACTGCTATAACTGCTACCTTAAACTTTTTAGTTATAAAATGAGTGATTAGCATTTTATGATTAATACATTCCCAGCCTAAACAAGACTTAGCAGCTTCTTTACTCATCATGAGCCCTACTCCGTGTCTATGTACCCCATCCTTCCTGCCTGAGTAAACAAACTCTATGTCACCTTATTTCATGCTTCCCACCCTGGGATGAGAGTTTCTGAAACTCTTAGTAAATCCAGTTCAAACCGTCTGAGTTTGTCAGTCAAAATGTCGATACGTTAGTCATTTTTTAACGTCGTAACACTTCAATCTCCAATTTTCATGTTCTTTAAATCTTTGAAATTATTTTGGCCTCAGGAAAAGCATTAATCCCAGATACCAATGATGGACGGGGACCAACATATCTTCTCAAGTCTACACTGAAGCATTTAAGCCGGCTTAGAACCGAACAGTAAGAAGTCCCTGGGACCTCCAGTAACTTGGAGGCTTTTGGCAATCCTGGGCCCATCTTGGTCACAACAAGGTTTTCAGCACTTGGCGATGCTCCTCTATCAACAAGAGTCGAAATCCTGCACAAACAGTCCCAAGCCTATTACCACCGTCGTATTATATATTCATGCCTACAAGTATTTTGCTACTATGGGGAGGCAACCCATAGTAGATAAATTAGCTAGGAAGAGGTTTGATAGTGATTTTTCTCAAAGTGCGATCATAGTTGAAATTTATAATAAATATATCTTCAGAAATGAGATAAACTGAGAGCCGCTGGGGTGATTGCTTTATTTTATGCTAATCAGCAATTGTTTACTGATGGGTTTTATTGTGGAAGGTGAGCTTTTAGCAATCGTTCTTTTGGCAAAAGGACCCCCGTTTTTCTTTGGGGAGAGTTAATAGGTTTCGGAGGTTTCAGATCAATTTAGAAGTACTATCGTAAGCTCTTTGACAAAGTTTAGCCTGATGAACCTGGCCACAAAAATAGGGCCAGGAAAATGATAGAACAAATCCTAGGTGGCTCAGAACTTAGAAACGCAAATTGTTGGGCCAAGAGAACTCTAAGGTTCAAATTAAGTTTTACTTTTGGGGCGTAAGTCCCAAAACCTGTCACTCCAAAGAATACAAGATGTCTCCTGATCCGTCTGACACTTACATCCTGAAATCCATGGGCCATGGAAAGATATAGGACTTTACCTTAGAATAAATGCAACTTTTTGGATAGAAAAGCTGTCATAACGGAGAAATTGGCAAAAATTGGTAACTCCAGAACCGTATACAAGATTACCAACGAAATTGAAGGGAAATGCCGAAGTGTAAACGGACCAGTTAAAGATTCAAATGGCAAAATATTTTCAGACCCATCGGAATTTGCCTCAATATGAGCCCTGGACTCTGAGAAGACTCTGAACAAACCCTGCCCTTTGGATCCCAGGTATCCCTACAACCCCCCTTTTGAGCCTCCATTTCAGCAATGAAAAACACAGTGATGCAGAAGTCCGAAAAGCAGCCTGCAACCTAAAAAATGGCAGAGCAGCAAAACCTGACAAAACAAAAGCTGAGATGATAAAAAACATTATCGAATACCTACATGGATGTACGAATTACACTTTAATAGTATCTGGAACTCTGAAAAGGTATCTGATGATCGGACAAAAAGTACGCCTATCAAACTTTTAAAGAAAAGTTTGTATTAGTCTCCTATACATACCTGGTAAAATTGTCTCACAGATTATTCTCTGCCGCATCCACACAGGCTTCGATAACCATGTGTGGGACAAAGAGATAGGTTTTCGGTTGTCCTATTCTTAAAAGGATCTCTTCTAAACAATACGGACTATGGTTTAGGAGTCCAATGAATCGCGAGAAGAAATGTACCTGATTTTTGTTTACTTCGAAAAAGCCCTCGACCAAGATTCGCTGCGGAAAATCTTCGATACTATGACGTTCTGAAAAAATGGTGGCCCAAATTGTTCCATTTTTAGAAAACAGAGAATGCAGTATTATGACCCATGAAAAGAACATTATATATTTCCGTATCATACCTGGCGTAAAAGGGGGCTTGGTTCTTTCACCGTTCCTCTTCATTCTCGCTATCGACTGCACGCTCCTCGATTGTACAAGGTTTGTAGGCATCCAAATTGGAGAAGCCAAACAGCTAGTCGACCTGGATTTTGCTGAAGATATTGCATTGATGGAAAGTAACAAGACCAAACCCCGGGATATCCACAATACTATTCGTGAAAATACTGACCGATTTTGTTTCAAGATTAACACAGAGAAAATAAAGAGCATGGCAGCAAATAGTTTCCCCCTGGACATAAAAGATGGCAATTCAATTGTTAAGCAGGCTATACAGTTCAGGGATCTTGTAAGGCGAGCGTGAAGCACAGCTGAGGATAGGGAAATCTAGTGGAGCTTTGAAACGACTAAAACCAGTATATCAACCAAAAAAGTGTTTTACGCTTTCTAGTAAAATCGGGCATTTTTAATAAAATTGTCCTCTCTGGACTTTACTACAGCAGCGAGTGCTGGAATTCAAATGAGCAACAAGAGATACCGATCTCTTACAAACTCTTACAAATGTAACTTCTTCGTAACTTTTGACAGGAAGTGTTCTTTTCAGGACATGGTTCTTTTAATTAGCTATTAAAAGCAGCACTTAGAGGGAGGAGGTAAAAAAAAGGTAAAGGATGTGGCACTAGACCCTTAAGGTCCGAACGGGTGGTGTTGATCTCCGTCTCAGGGCCCTTTAGACCTTGGGGAGGAGAAGGGGCAGCAATTGCCTTTATATTTTGAAAATATTTTTTCGTATAATTTTAAAAAAAAGTTTTAATGAGTACCTTTTTGTGTCTTAAAAAATTTGATTGTTTTTTTTTTAATTAATCAAAAAGTTTGAAAACTCTTTCTTTCTAGATTTTAACGAATTGAAAACATTTTCTGCTTTCACAGCAGTGTAGTTAAAAAGAAAATTGAGTTTTCTTAAGGCCAAAAATTTGACCTTTATTCTCGAGCAATTTTGACTGACACTTTGTTCTCACACGAGAAAAATAAATAAAGCCATTAAATAGATTTTCATTTACCTTTTCAAACAATAAACCCGCGAGAATATGGAGGAATGAAACAAATCAGGTTCTTATGCACAAAGTACATTTACTAAAGTTTTGCCAAAATTTGTCTTAGATCCAAATTATCCAAATTCCAAATCCAAGATCCAAATTTTCCAGTGTGTGCTGCCTAACAAATAAGTACTAAAATCAAATTATAACGAAAATAATATTTTTTAGTATCTATCTAATTTTTTTCAACTATTCTTTCTGGCTTCAGCGTTTTCCTCCTTCATATAATTTCAGTAAGACTGTTGACTAGACAATATTTAAATTCAACCGATTCTCGAGTATGTGCTGTCTAACAGATAAGCACCAAAAGTTAATCATAGAGGAAATAGCTTCTTTTAGTGTCTACCTAGGTTTTTTCTATCAGTTATTCTTTCTGGCTTTAGCTTTTTCCTTCTCCATATAATTTTAATATAATTGTTGACTTAACAAGATTCAAATTCAACTGATGCAAGTTGGTCACTATTTACAAGATAGCGCAAAGTCTCTGTTTTCTCAATATTCTCAAATCATTACAAATGATAATCTCATGAAAGAAAAAACTATTCTAATCTACTATGTGAGTGAGCGAAGTGGGTATTTTCTCATACTAATGAGCGAGTGATAATTCTAAATGATCGCGATGTGAAAGAAACTAATGTCAGTATAATTAAACTGGGAACAGCGGAATTTTCCACCGTAAAAAAAAATACATTACTCAGAAAATGTACAACTAATTTATTCTTCAGAAGTGTAGCATAAATTAAAAAACATAACAAAAATGTACCATTTCTAAGACCGCAACGTAAAATGTAACGCTTTACTTAAAACGTGCCAAAAAATGGTACGAACGCAACCATGACATCGACTGAAGTGAACATATCACGTCAAAGACCAGATAGTCTGCTTTATCCACAGGCCAGCCCATAGTTACAGACGTCATTCAGCAGTGATGGTGTCAAAGCGTGTCCATGTGTACAAGCATACACTAAAAAAACTGAAAAACACTGGTTTCCCCAAAAAAGAGCCATAAAAGACGGATATCTTTTTTAAACCTGAGTGGCTCAAGACTTGAGACTGTAAGCTCATGGGCAAAAACATTATGCACAAAAAAAGTCCAGGGTTTGTCTTTCCCCCCGAAATTTTACTTGTTTTAGTACCCCAAAATCATGGATACTGACGAAAATTTTCACCTCTGTATATAGTACAATTTTTAACCTATTTGGGTGGAAGTCAGAAACATTTCTTCAAGAACATCCCTTTAAGCCTCCCCTTTTTGCAAAAATCGAAACATGGCATCAACATTGATGCTAATAGCCATAACTGAACTTTCAGAGCAAACAGGGCATAAAAGATCTGGTCGATTGAATGTCCTATAATTATTACATTTCATTAAGTTCTTCTTAAACGATCGATTTGAGTATGCCTCACGAATATTGTGCAACAACGCGAAAGGCGTGTCTGCATAATTAGTACAGGCAAATGAAGGTTTGACCCGAAACAAATTGCAACAGAAAAGATTCTTACACCATCTTGTAGAGAAAAAAAAACTGAACAACATATCCATTTTCGCATATTCTGAGTCGACGCGAAATAACCGTGTTTTGGCTTTTAATGCGATTTTTTTTACGTTTTCCGAAAAAAAATATAATTTTAGTATCCGACCGTTTTTCTTGAAATGAAGTATGATTCTGATCCAGAATGACAAGCTGAGACAGAAAATGAAGTCAGATTGGGTGTCTGGTGCAAAACAAAAAAGTTTCACAATCATCAATATACGTTGCGGTAATTTTTGTAAAGACAATCAATCGGCACTTGTTATTCGACAAATGATCGGTTTTTCGTAAAAATACCTGACCTAGGCACTAGTATAAGAGAAGGCTACGTAATGCAATAAAAATGAAAATCGTCACATTCATCACTTAGTGTTTTAAAAATTTCAAAGTTTATTCCCAAGATTTGACTGAGAAATCAATTAGACGAAGACCTAAAGTAATGCCAGAAAATCGAGTAGAAAACTAGTTCCGGTCACAACCACTATACGAAATCATGCCATCTTTACCTCCAGCGAATGGACAAGCTCGAAGATACCCATCCTACGGTCTACCAGGCTTTCCAGAGTGGCATGCATGTAGTAAGACGTTCTGATAGATTCTGGGCTGGACTCTCCACAGATCTTGTCATTGAATAGGAACTTATGTGCTCTCTTAAAACCTCTGGTGGCCTTACCAACGGCAGTGGCATGACAGAGGCTCAGAGGTCCTTATGGGTTTTGTCGTGACCAGTCTGCTCTACAGTAAACCTTCTGATGGAACGTATCTCACAAATTCTGTACGTTACAAGCGATCAGCACAAGGAGATGTCAGAGCCGATGCAACTGAGAGACTGCAAAGATACGTAGATAATTATCGAGTTTCTGGAAAGGGGTTCAGCATTTGAGGGAGATGTTCAGTTAAGAAGCATAGCAAATGGTCTAACTATCTATCCGTCTGCCAACGTTGATTCTGCCAAAAATGTTGGCCTAAAAGTCATTGACGCCATGTCTGGACAGCTGGTCTCTGACTTTGTGTTTCAACGAAAACAACAGGCAATCCAGATAACGACCAAGCAAAGTCCAAGCGGAGACTGCAAACGACTAGACCCGACTCTTCTTTTTCAGAGGTTTATCATGATCGCGAAAAGGATCAATCTTACGAAAACTGAGTACTTTCAACACGAGCTGTGTTCCTACCCAGCGTCACTTTTTGACAGCTCCTGCATGCTCCGGACTGCGAACAAACCAGAACTTGCGAAGGCCATAGCCCAGGCGTGCAACCTTGAGAAGCATTCATTTCCCCTCCCCGAATGTACTCGATATATCCTAGACGGAAGAGCTCTGCTGCACAGGATACCATGGACAAAAAATGAAAGATACCTGGAGATTCTAGACCATTATGCAACTTACGTGACAGGAAAGTACCCTTCTGCCACTATTGTTTTCGACGGCTACGATAGTGGGGCTATTAAAGATATGGCTCACTCGCAGAGGAGCCGTACAGTTGGCCGTGAGATCATCTTCACAGCAGATATGCAGCTCAAGGTGAAGAAAGAAGAGTTCTTATCTTGCAAGAAAAACAAAGCCAGGTTTATCTGCGCTTTGGCTGATCATCTCCGTGCAAAGGGTGTCTCTGTCTCCCAGGCATCAGGTGACGCAGATGTCCCGATTGTGGAAGCTGCTGTTGCCTCTTCACGGTATCACGACACTGCCGTAGTTGGGGACGATACCGATCTATTGGTTCTCTTATGCTACCACTGTGACTTGTCAAGCAAGAAACTATTCTTCGCACCTGAGCCAAAGTCGAATAAAGCTCCCCGAATATGGGACATACACACCCTGAAAGAGAAGCTGGGACAAGATACTTGTCATCTGATCCTTTTTACTCACGTCCTGTTAGGCTGTGACTCTACTTCGCGAATCCACGGTGTGGGAAAAGGTCTTGCACTGAAGAGGCTGATAGAAGACAATGATTTCCGAAAATCAGCTGCAGTGTTCATGCAGAAGTCCACTTCGAAGGAGGAAATCAAGACCGCTGGTGAAGACGCCCTGCTGATCATATACGGTTTGTCGAAAGGAGGGAACTTGAACAAACCCCGCAGAGAAGTTTTTGAAAAGAAAGTGACAACGGCAAACTCTTTTGTTCACCCTGAACATCTGCCACCAACTTCTGATGCAGCCAAGTTTCATAGCTATAAATTTTTTTTATCAAGTTCAGGTATGGATCGGGGAGCCTGATCCGGAACTGAAAGCCGAGGAATGGGGATGGAAGAATAAAGATGACTTCTTGTACCCATTAACAACTGACCTCCCACCAGCCCCGCGTATGCTCCTAAAGATTGTGAAGTGCTCCTGTCGTGTACAGTGTAGTTCAGCGAGGTGTAGCTGCTTTAAAAACGGCCTAGTTTGTACTCCAGCATGCAAAACCTGCAAGGGAACAATGTGTTCCAACTCCCCAAAAATCGACAGAAACAATGATGAAGAGAACCTAGAACCCTAGTCGTTAATCCATTCCAAATGAAGAAGTTGTGAAACTAGTCGGAATCTGATTCTCTATTTTGTATTTTTTATAAGATTGATTCTATTTAATAGACTGTGAAGATTAGACACTATGGGTTGACCCTAAATAGTATACGAAGGGTGTTTTAAGTGTGATTTACGATACTGACCACTGAAAACCAGTTCGGTTTGTAATTCACTTTCCCTAATTATTTTCTAAAAAAAATGAATGATTACGATTTTTTTCTCTTTCAGTGAACAACCTATTTGATTCTATTTTCGGTCTCAGCTCGTGATTCTACGTCAGAACCACACTTTCATTCAAGAAAATCGGGCTACAACGAAAATTGTATATTTTAGGCGAAAAAAGTCGAAAAAATACAGTTAGTCTTTTTTATGGTGCTTCTTACGCTAAATCCGACTTCGTTTTCGGTCTCGCCATGTTATTTTGGGCTAGAATCATACTTCAGTTCAAGAAAAACCGATGTCCACAAAAATTGCGATTTTTATTCGAATAACGGAAAAAAATAGCATTAAAAGCCAAAAAATGGTTATTTTGCGTCGACTCAAAATATGCGAAAATGGATATGTTGTTCAGTTTTTTTTTCCCTACAAGATGGTGTAAAAATCATTTCTGTTGCAATTTGTTTCGGGTCGACCTCTTTTTGGAGCTCATTTTCCTGTACTAAATATAGATAAATGGGACAGTCGCTGCCAGCGCACTGACGCGATAAACATGACTAGACAAATCGTCAAAATCACTGGACTAAAGAAAAACCGCTAAATAGCCAAGCTAGCACTGGTGCGTTTTCATTTTACTCTTTTTATCAAGTCCATTAAATCGTTTTAGATTTATGGAAGGATTTCACAGACAACTTTTTATTTCTGCTTTTGTAGTGATTGATTTTTTTTTTCATTTCCTAACCTACAATGTTAATATGAAGACTAAGACTTTTTAGAAAATGAAGCAAGAAATGAGGTATCCCAAATCCAAAACTGTCGATTTTAGAAATAAAGTGTTGACTTGTGTGTTTAAAAAATAAGCTAGGAAACAGGCTATAGATATTGTGAAAAGTTTTCAAACTAAATTCTAGCTGGGGAAGACCGATAGTCCAGGATTCATCGAATAATTCTATGCTAAATTCATCTCAGTTATTTATGCCTTTTAGGGCACACCAAAGAAGCCTGAAGCTTTGTAATATACTATTATATGTAATAGTAATATTATATGTAATTATATAATATTAATTGTAATATATATATGTAATATATAGTATATAATTGTAATAAATATAATTGTAATAGACTATTGGCAGCTTTCATGACAGCTTTCTTTTTTTTTCTTTTTTTTTTCTTTGTTTGGAATAGAATGAGAGGGGGAAGGGAGAGAGAAAGAGAGAGAGAGAACTGGTTATAAGTTTGAACATCGCTCTTTCTTTTCATAATATGAAAAAAACTTCGTTTTCTTAAAGAGTTAAAGAGGCTGCGTCCCAAAGTCGAACCTTAAAACGTACAGGAATTAGGAGAGGCAGTTGGGGGGCTGCCGCCCCCCAAACACCCCGCTTTTAAAGACTCTTTTGTACAGGTTTTTGATGTGGGGGGCTGCCGCCCCCCTAACCCCCGGCTCTTGGCTTCGGAAAGGCCCTCTTTTAATTGACAAAAAATTGAAATGAATGAATAATGGAATAACTTCGAAAAATATTAAACACAAGAGGACAGGAGAACCATTGCGCCGAAACTAGTAATTAGTAACAATGAAGTCCCCCCACAACAAAAAACAAACCTGTACAAAAGAGTCTTTAAAAGCGGGGGGTTTGGGGGGCGGCAGCCCCCCAACTGCCTCTCTTAATTCCTGTACGTTTTAAGGTTCGACTTTGGGACGCAGCCTCTTTAACTCTTTAAGAAAACGAAGTTTTTTTCATATTATTTCTGTACGTTTTTCTTTTGTGAAAAAAAACGCCCGATAAGGGACTTGAACCCTTGACTCGAGGATTAAAAGTCCCACGCTCTACCGACTGAGCTAACCACCTGCATGTGTGTAAATATAACTTTTAAATAATTTTTAAAAATTTCAAATATACATGGGCTCTTATGGAGATATGGGTCAATTAAGTGGCTAATGCGTGGTTTCTGGAAAACAGGGAAGGAGTTATCAAATCGAGCTGAAATTTCGCGGATAAGCTCCTGGGCTGTAGGGGACCTTAACTTGTGAATTTCAGCCCGATCGGACAACGTTAAAGGGGGTGGGGGTGGGGTTGGGGGGTCGAAACTTTCGGGGGTTAAGATTTTCCTACTAAACTTTCAAGGGCAATTACTTGGAGAATTCCGCATCGAATGAGTCTTCGTACACCCAGATCCGATGTCGACTGTGACCTGTAGGTGTGGCAGATAAAAAAGAATATGAAAATTAAGTGGCTATGCGTGGTTTCTGGAAAACAGGGAAGGAGTTATCGGATCGAGCTGAAATTTTGCGGATAAGCTCCTGCGCCCTAGGGGACCTTAACTTGTGAATTTCAGCCCATTCGGACAACGTTAAAGGGGGGCTGGGGTTGGTGGGTCGAAACTTTCGGACAGATTTTTCCCATGAAGGAAAAGTCGGAGGGGGGTGAAATTTGGTAGGTTTCTTAGTGGGAGCTTGGGCTACGAAATGCGTCCCTCCCCATCCCTCTGCGACCACTGGAACCGAAGATCGCTTAACATTGTCGTGGTTCGCCTCTTTATAGAGGCACGAGTGAGCCTCCTTGATTGGAAAAAAAAGGATTCTTTCTTTAATTAACCAATACTGGAAACAAATTTGACTTTTGATTCCAAGAGTCCGAAGCTTGCCATTGACTTAGTTTTACTAATGGCTTTTGAAAAATAATTTTGGCTGGGCTATGAAAAAACAAAAAATATAAAAAGATGTATTATATTCAGCTGAGAACTACATCTTTGATATACTTTCAAGGAGGATTAGCCTACGCATTCATGAACTTATCGTATACTAGTTTACCGATTTCATGAGCGCAAGGATCATCAGACCGTAGCAGCCCGTGACCTGCTTCATAATCAGGACAAGAAGATAATTGTTAGGTGTCCAATCTTCGTCATAAGGTGGATGATTCAAAATATTTCGTTTGATATATTAAAGAACCTTCTTAGCTACCTGAGTAATGTGAAGTCCAGCGTTGTTGTTCAAAAATGATATCTGAAGTTAGTATACCCTGGCTTTTGTCAGAGTATACTGATGATCATAATATTTCAACTAGCAATCTTATTTATTATCCCTCGCCCTTGGCATCACAAAAAATGACTACCGTGGGTTTCCTGACCAGTAGTCTTAAAGAGATATTCGGTGAATTTTATGCTTTTTAATCTTTTACTTTTTCTTTGTCCCTGGATTCTCGTAACTAGCCAAGACTTTACATCTTTTTGCTATCATGGTTGCAGCGTTAGCTGCAAACTAGTAAAGAGAGAACCACAGCCCATGGTAACCAAAAGTTAAGAAACAAGTTTAGAGAAAAATTACGATCTAACCCTGATACATGAATGGTAACTATTATTTCCTGTTATTTCAGTTCTTCTTAAAAGTAAAAGTTTACTGCGAACGGGTCTTTCCAGTTCAATATCTCTTAACGCAATGAACTCTCCGCCCATTTTTGGTTACGAGCGACTACCCATTACAGAATTTAAATTCTTACCGATGCAGTGCTACAACTGTCAGTCCTACGGACATGCAGCAAAATCTTGTGTAGATCCCCCGAAATGTTCAAAGTGCGGTGGAGATCATTCCAGCTCTCGGGACAATCCATGCCAAAATGCCCCCAAATGCGCTCTGTGTGGTTCTTCTCGACACCCGTGCTACAGCTTCCAATGTCCAGTAGCTCAGAAGCTAATTTCTAAACAATGATCGGTGATTCTATACGGGTTGTTTCATGGAACTTAAATGGTGGAGTGGTTGATAAAATGCCACTGTTAGAAGGATTGTTATGTTATAACGATGTACTCTGTGTGCAGGAACACTTCCTCTCGAATCAAGCCGTTAGTCTGCTTGAGCTAAACGATGGCGTCAAAGTATTTGCTACTCCTGCAAAGTCATCGGGCAGGGGAAGGCCGTCCGGTGGAATCGCCATTCTTGTTAGCAGCAGGTTAAATCCCATTCTGTATAAATCTTCAGACTTTTTTGTTGCTGTTAAGGTGCACAAAACTGTTATCCACTCTGTGTACTTGCCAACAGACTACAGAGACAGTAAATCAGAAAAAAAATTTAGTGAAGCCTGCAGTAAGCTATCGAGTTCGGTGGGCAGCTGTTCTAGCCAGGGCCTTGAATGTATAGTCGCTGGTGACGTGAACTGTGACTTGACTGATGAGTCTAACGCTCGAGCACAGATCCTCCTATCTTCCTGTGACGGTCTTCGTCTTGCTAACAATGATCTGTGTTTTACTTATATCCATAACTCAGGCTCGACTTCATCTCTCGACTTCATGTTAAGTTCCATCCAATCTCCAGCTTGCGGCAATTCGCACGTAGATCTGAGCGTAAGCGCGTCTGATCACTTTCCAATTATAAACACTTTTCGAGTAATTCCTGCCTCTCCTAACCCCCCAACTAATGAAAAGAAGTGGAAAATCAAAACTAATTGGAGTAAAATTGACCTGGCTACTTATCATTACGTATTGGATGAGATTCTCACAAAGATTAAAGTGCCGTTCCAATTACTACAGCAGAGTGTATGTATTCAAGATGAAGAGAAACAGCTGCTACTAAACATCTACTGTAGTGAAATATCTCACGCACTGTTATCTGCCGAGGCCGCTGCGGTCCCCATTCGTAAAGTCCGAGTGGGAACGGAAATTCCAAAGTGGTCCGAAAACCCTGCTCTAAGTGAAGCATGTGGTCGTGCAAAATTTTGGCTTAGGCTCTGGAACGAGTGTGGTCGTCCGAAATCAGGTGTTGTAAATGAAGTTCGGCTGTTCAGCAAACGCAGATTTGCTAAGATTTTGTCTAAGCATAAATGTGAAGTGATCGATCAACATAGTCAATTGATAAGTAATGATCCAAATGCTGTGTGGAGATTTCTTAAACGTAATGGTGATCAGAATAGTGTCGAACCTGTGATCTCTGAGCAAGATTGGGTGTCCCACTTTACTTCTGAGTTCTCTCCACCCGAACAAGATCTTGAAGATAAATATGAAGTCGAACTTGATAAGTTCATGGAATTGCCTAGTTCTGGTGTTGGCTACATAGTAACTGTTCCTAATCTGATTCGTGCAATTTCAAAATTAAAAAAGAAACAATCGAAAGGTGTCGACAAGTTGTGTGGGTTGCATCTTGTACATGGTACTGCTGGTCTCCTGAGTCATTTAGAGCTTCTATTCCAAATTATCTTTAATTCTGGTCTCGTTCCCGATGTTTTTGGTACTGGAGTAATTACACCTATTTTGAAAAAAGGGAAAAATCCGTCTGAATGCGTATCTTACCGCCCTATAACTGTTTCGCCGGTTTTATGTAAGCTTATGGAATTGCTAGTTATAGATCATATTGCTTTTCAATGTTCTACCCCCGATAATCAGTTCGGATTTAAAAAAGGTGTTGGTCGCGAGCACGTCCATTATATTCTTGCTAATATATTAATAGAAGCTGATGAACTGAATGAATCCCTTATTCTAGCGAGTCACGATGTTAGACGTGCTTTTGATTCTGGGATACATCCCCAGTTATTAGTGTCTGCTCATAAACGTGGTGTGGACCGATCGGTTATTTTGCCTTTTCGGGATATGTATAAGAAGCTTCGAGTCCAAGTTAAAGTCCCGTCTCCTAACGGGCCGATTGTATTACCAAATGCTATTCCGGTTAGAAAGGGCATTAGGCAGGGTGCAATTTCGTCACCCCGGTTGTATAATAATAGTGTTCTCGAGGCCCAAAAGTTAGTGCAAATGAGCTGCATTTTCCGAGGTTTGGATGTAACATTACTTAATTACGCAGATGATATTTTTAATTTAAGTAGATGTTTGTCTCGTATTGAAGAAAATTTTCAGATTCTAGATGATGCTTATAGAGAGATAGGCCTATCTTTTAATGCAAGTAAAAGCGAGATTGTTGCTTTCAATAGGAGAAATGCAGATTGTATAGATCTTGCTGTCAAATTTGGTGCTCAAGAGGTTCCACTGTCTGACTCCATAATGTACTTAGGAATGCCTATAGGTCATAACATGGCATCTACACGTGCTCGCCAAATAAGTAATTTCGCAGAAAAGGCACGTAAGGCTTACGGGGCGCTATCTTCAACTAAAGCGAAATATAATCGACAAATTCGAGCTAGGCTATATAATGCACTGGTGATCCCACACTTTCTGGCTTTATCACCGTTTTGGCATATATTTAGTGTTAGCGATAAAAGAAACCTTCGATCACTTTTTTACAAATATGCAAAATTTCTTTTAAATACCCCACCGTGGGTTAAAAATTCCAAGATGTCTGCAAGGTTCGGTATCACAGATCCGATTGCTGCTGTGACGAAACGTCGTTCTGAATTTTTGGGGTCGCTTGGGCCTAGTAGTCTGGCAATTGCAATTCGTCCTTAGTGAGTTTTTTGTAATAATGTTTTTATTTATTGGCGGTGTATCGTAACGTTTGTTTTTGTTTTTGCAGTTAAGTGTTTTTTTTTTGTTTTTTTTCTTCTTCTTTATACTCCATTCGTGCCATTTGTGGTTTTGTATCGAGTGGGTGAATAAAATTATCTATCTATCTATCTATCTAATAATTTTTGTCTCTTTTTAATTCTATCCCAATTTGTATGTCACTTCTCTTCTTTTAAAGTCATTTTCAGCTATATCTTAAATCTCCTTCTAAATTTTCTATCTGTTAAATGTCCTTGTCTTGTTCCAGTGTTTTTTTTGTTTTTTTTTTCGTATATATTTTATAAAAGTGTTTTATTCTTGTTATCTGTGGTCCATTACAAGCAAAGCTTCTTGGGCCTATTAACTGATTTACTTTTGTAATAGTTTTTCATTTAGTATTAATAAATTGATTGATTGATTGATTGAAAAGATATTTATGGGGATTAAAAAAAACTTTTGAATTCCCTTGAAAACGGTGTCAGACCAAAATGAAAATTTTACCAATGGAATCAGCATGGTCGGAAACCTATTGAAGGGAAATTATAGTCCCTCTTCTTGAGCAACAAGGAAAATCACTTTTTTGTACGGATAGCACTGATCCGTCTCCAATTTATTTGGAGGGCTAGGGGGTGACGAGAACATCATAGAGAAATCTGTAATGGCTAAATCGAACGGAAATAAATTTTTTAGTGCCCTCTTTAAGTAGCCACAAAAATTGAAGGGCAACCAGCCCCCCTAAAGGACCCCACCCCCAAAGGCATCCAATCAAAATTTTGAGATAGCCATTTTGTTCAACATAGATAAAAGGTCCACATCTATGCTTTTGGTCATGCTATGATCCTCCATAATCCCTAGGGAAAAGGCTGTACGCTGTATCTGTATCGGACTTATTGATATCCCGCGTATCGGTATGGCCGTATTGTTATTTGGCGCATTGGTATTGGGAAGATATCGGGATTAGACATGTGTAATAGCTTATTCCAACGGAAATTAAATTTGATTGTTCTCTTTTTAAGTAACCAAAAAGATTGGAAGGCAGCTAGCCCCTAACCCTGAGAGTCCATCCCCCCTTAGTCCTCCCATCTCCATTTTTAAATAAACTTCTGGTTCAACGTAGCTGAAGAGTCCAATATCTTTGGTTTTGGTAATGACATGGCCCTCCATACACAGTTTTGCTTATTTTGGTGATACTTTTTTACAACCATCGATGGTTACTTTCTGAACGGCCTTCGTAGCTTGTCTTATAAAAGGTTGAGAGCGAAGACCGTTTTCATCAATGCAGGAAGGAGTGGGGAATAGTTTGCAAGGACACTCCTCGTGTGTTCCTCCTCTAACCCCCCTATTAAGCTACACAATTAAGTCACAAATATTAATACAACAAATTAGATTATTAGAGGCGCGGGTTTATTAGCAGAGCGTTTGGCTACGAGTTAGATTTTCTTGCATTCGAGTCTTGCTTGGGTGTTTCTTTTTTTCAATCATGAGTTTCACCTTCTATTCGACCCTATCCAAATAATTTCACCGTTTTTGTAAATGTGACACTCTCGTTTTATTTTGATTCAAAAGGAAATAGTGGTAATTTAATTAATGGTTTGCAATGACATTCTGATTATATTATTAAATTAATATCCCGAAGAATTGCTTAATTTTGTCAAAATCCTTAGGGGGGAGGAACAAAATTGGAGCCAATTTTCGAAAATCAGGTAAAATTTTAAGCCCCCTAATATGCTACACAATTAAGGTTCAAAAACTGACATAATATATTAGGTTATTAGAGACGTAGTTCTGTTAGTTCTGTGTTCGGTGCCGAACTAGAGTTTCTTGCGTTCGGTTCCTACTTGTTTTTTTTTTTCCTTGGCCACATTTAATTATTTAGCCTGTATTCAAATACTGATAGATTTTACTACCTACTACATAACTGTCTAATGCTGAAATTGATACTCTGATCAGGGCAAGTGACGTGACCTATCTAGTATTATATTATATATTTATAACATTAATACTTGAAAGTGTGACACACTTGAAAGGGTATAATTCAATCTAACGCGTTTAATTTTAGTTTAGTAGGCCTGAACAATTTTTGTAAGGTAAAAAAGCTAAAAAACAAAACACCATTGGTCAATTAGAACGAAATATAAGAAAATATTTTAAAAAGTGTGAAAATCTCTAGATTTCTAGCTGGGGGTGCGAATTAAATGCTCTGGTTCAAGCTTTGCTTGACTTGACCCTATACCCAAAATTTAGCAGGACCTTAATCTTTAACTGTTTTATCAAGGACGGCTTTCGGGGTTCTCGCGCTTTTTTAGAACTTGGTGTGGATGTTGAAATCAGTTTTGATAAAAGAAGACTATGTATATTCTCATGCTTAGAAAGACTGTATGCTCAGCCATATATTAAGTCCTAAGCAGACATCCACGGAGTTTTTTTCAAAAAATTTATTAAATCAAAGGGTTTGGAAACTGAAACACTTTTCTAAGTTTTAAAGTAATGCATAAATGTCCAATCTGAATTTTGTATCAAAGATAACAGCATAAAATGTCTCTTTGTTAATAAAAAACTATCGTAAGATAATGATAATTGGCAGTAAGACAAAATGTCCTTACATGTTGATCACTTCTAAGCTAATTCTAATGTTATTTTTGAATAAATATTTCTTGCTTAATTTTTGTCAAAATTGCAGCTTTTATGGGATGCATCGTTAGCAGCAAATAGCTCAGCTAGTGAAGATCAAAGGAATTTAGGTGTATTCAATAGAAGGTGGGAATGCGATCCTTTAGCGGTTTATCCTTGTGGAACGCTAGACACTAGTGCCATCTGTACTCTCGTTCACGAGAAATTTGTTTGTTACTGTACAGCCCCCTTTTATATATTGGATGAAGATACCGGATTATGTACATGTAAGTGATTTTTTTCTCTTTTAGTCAATCAGCACACAATTTATAATTAAAAAAAAAAACATACAACATGAAAATTTTTCGTCAATTACAGAAAAAAGAAGCTTCCATTTGTTCAAGTTTCTTTTAATTTTTATACTAATTTCAGTACATGACAATTAAAACTATAATGTATGATACAGCAAGAAAGAAATTATTTGCCGATGTCGCCTACAAAATAAGCTATACTTATGAATCGGATAGAAGATCGTAAAATGGACTAGAGAGACAAGATCAGCAGGCAATATTCTGAGAAATGAATAAAGGCTTTTAGTAGGGGATCACCACTCTTAGATAGTGAAAATGGTGAAGGAAGGAGTGCTTTCAACGTACAAAGGGCTTTATTTTGAAGACATCGAAGGGGCCTATTAGCAGATTTAAAAGTATCTAGATAAGAAATGGGACAATAATTAAATCAAAATGCATTAGAGTATAAGAAACTGACTTAAGGGCAGAGAAAAGGAGGAGATACCTTAGATACCGTAATAGTCCTTAATTACTTCCAAGCTGTACCCTTAGTCTATCGGGACGAAACATCCAAGGTCAAATTTTCATCAACTGTAAGACTTCAGCATTTACAAGATTCCTTGCTAGTAATGTTAACTAGTTCTTCGTTAAGATTGACAGCTATTTGATGAAATGGTGGAAGGCTATGATAAAGCCGGGAAAATATGTTGAAATGAGTCATTGATGGGTTTAGAACAATACAGTTGTCTGGAAATCACTGCAAAAGCTACATTAGACGATGAAAAATATTTCGTCTTACAAATGATTCATCTGTACCTGTGATGGAATTAGCCATATTGTTTGCAAATAGTTGAGAAAGTCTATCAACTATAATCGCTTTAAGAAGGTCATTGACGCATATTAGAGACAGAAATGGTCCAATAACTGAGCCCTGCGGTACTCCTAACATAAACTCTGCGGCATTCCTGGACATGGGTTTATACTGATCTTGTTCTGTTTCCATATACAATTTATTCCTGTCAGTGAGGTAAGACTGAATGACTAAGAGAACTCTGTTTCTTATTCTGCAGTTGTCAAGCTTACCCAGTAGAATTGCATGATAAATTGCATCAAATGTTTTCTTCACATCTAAAAATATTGAAGCTTGTATTTTGTCAGAGCCCATTGTATCATTTAAAATTTATAGTGAAGCCGGAATCGGACGTTCGGTAGAGTGCCTAACTTGCGTCTGAATTGATGAATGTTTTAAAAGTTAAAGACTTGATCGCAAAATTCTTGAATCGGCAACGCTCAATAATTTTCAATAACCATAGATAATAGAGATGGGGTAGTAGTTTGAAGACTGCATGGGGTCGATAACATTGTGGACCGTTTTAGCCCTTGGTGACATTAAAAAATTAGGAAGTACTCCGTCCTTTAATCGAGAACTCATGACATAAGCGATAATGCCGACATTGCGATCGTTGGTCTTCCTTATAAGGGATGTTTACGACCCTTCTAGACTTTTGGAGTGACGTTTTTTCATGCTTGCACAATTTTCAGCAGTTTATTTTTAGTGACTGGTGACAGAGGAGCTAGATGACGAAGATAAGTAGTTTTTGTAATCATCTGTACCGATAGTTGATTAGTCGTAAGCTTTTTGTGCAGTTGCTTCACCAGTGCATGCAAACGATTGGTTACGTGCGTTGGATACTTCTTGTTGCCATGTTAAATTTGTTTCATCTGATTCATCAAGGTCTCAGGAATATTGCTGGATTTTGTTTATTTAGGCACTCAGTTATTATGGTCCATGTCTTCTTTGGTGATCTTTCTGCTTTTAGAAGCTGTTCATGGTAATATGTCTTTCTTGAGCTGGGATGTCAATTTGTTTTTGTAGTTTTGCGTTTGGTACTAAACACCTTAGGACCATCAATATATTTCGTAAACAGCACTTTTTGTGCTAAATACTGGCAAGCAATCCTTGCGTGATCAATTGTTTTTTCGATATTGAACACCTACCAGAGGACCTTTTCAAAAAAGGGTAAGTAGAGTTAGGAGCACACAAGAACTCCTCAATAAATAGAGTAGCCATTGTGTCTGAGTCCATTTCTTCATAAGCTGAGTACCAATCGATACCAGCTAATATGGCACTCTTAAGTTTTTTTTACAGATTTATCAATAATATTGCTTCTTACTATCATATTCCTGCTTGATTTCCCAAGGATAATAGAAAATTCACCAAATGGGATAAAGTCATCCGAATTCAAGCATGACAATGTAACTCGAATACAAACTAAAACTCGTAATATGTTTCCTATAACTGAAGTAGACTATCAAAGAGTTCGTGGCAACGAACTAAGTAAGGAGCGACTCGGCTCAATAGGAAGAGAAACTCTAACGAACGGAATTTTGATACCAAAAGATACATCAAAAGAATCGGGGTTTTATGCTGGCTACAAAAATATAATTTTCAATAATTTTAATTTTACCCATCAATAGTTACGAGCCTGAGAAAATGTACCTGAGTTTTGGAAAAATGGGGACATACCCCCTAAAATTCATAGAATCTAAATGAAATTTACATCATCAGATTCAGCGTATCCGATAACTGTACTGTAAAAGTTCCAAGCACCAATCTAAAAAAAAGATGTGAAACTTTGTATTTCTTACCGGAAGAAAGATCACGGATGATTTTGTTTTTTCTTTCCCAGGGGTGATCGCATTGACCCAGTGGCTCTAGAATATCGTAAAAGGGCTCATTCAAACGGAAATTAAAAGTTCTAGTGCCCTTTTCAAGTTACCAAAAAATTGGATGGCAACTAAACCTCCTCTCACACCTCTTTGTGTCTCAAAATCTGCCGATCAAAATTTTGAGATAGCAATTTTTTCAGCATAGTTTGAAGACTGAATAACTATGCCTTTGGGGGTATCATGACCCTCCCACAGCCCCTGGTGATAGGTCTTAAGTTGCAAAGTTTGCCTATGGTTTACGTATAATATTTGTTTTTGGGTATATATTCATTTTTCATGAAGGGGTGAGGATATAAAATATATAAAAATAAAATATAATATAAAAAAATAAATATATAAAAAATAATATATATATATATATATATATATATATATATATATATATATATATATATATATATATATATATATATATATATATATATATATATATATATATATATATATATATATATATATATATATATATATATATATATATATATATACTAGCTGTTGGGGTGGTGCTTCGCGCCACCCCAACACCTATTTGGTGGGGCGCTTCGCGCGCGTAAGTCGTTACGCGCCATATTAGTTAAACGCCATTGTAGTTGTGTCCCTGTGTCCCACCTGTGAATATAGATTCTTCGCTGTCCAATTGTCGCTGCATATAAATACATTGTCAGGTTTACCGACCCTCGAACATGCAACTTACAATTGTCCATGGGAAAAACAATCAGTATTAAGATCTATACCACATTTTTCTAATGATTGACCTTGAGCTTTGTTAATGGTGATTGCAAATACTAATCGAATTGGGAATTGCAATCTTTTAAATTGAAAAAGCAGATCCGTTGGAATCATGGGAATGCGAGGAATAAGAAAGCCTCACCCTCATAAGGCCCTGTCAAGATTGTGGCCTCTATTAGGTTTTCCATTGTTTTTTTTTTTACGGCAAGTCGCGTGCCATTGCAAAGCTTTGGTGGGTTGATATTTCTTAAAAGTATTATTGGTACGCCTATTTTTAGTTGTAGCACGTGTGGTGGAAACCCTGAAGGATCTATGGAATTTAAAAATTCAGATGGATAATTAACCGCTTCATTTGGTTCCAAAACTGTGTCGACTGACTTGTAAAGGACTGCCTGGTCTCGAATCTTGGTCAAAACAATATTGTTGATTTCGTGGACGTCTATATTTTTAGGGGGGAGAATCGCTCTTTCACTTAGCCATTTATTATTTTTATAATTTTTTAGAATATTCAGAAATACTTTTTCAATCAATTCATTTTTGGACGTCACTAAATTACACTAAATTACTAAATTATCGGAAATGAAAGAATTCGCCAAACAGCTTCATTACTGCTTATGTATCTTCCAGCCTGATATCGTACGATTTCGTCGAAATCTTTGATTTCGGGCTGCAAGCCAAAAACTGCTATGTCACTGCCTTTGTTGACGTATTTACATATGTATTTGATTGCCTTTACGGAGTTACAGTATTCAACGTTTATGTGTGCATTAAATGTTTTTGATAATAATGGGGAATATGGAACAGCCCACTGGTTATCTAATTCGATGGTGGTACCGTTACGCTTCTTTATTATTGCTGTTTTACCGCCATCTTCAGTAGATCTTCTTCTATATTGTGGGTAACCATCATTGCCAGTAATTGTGTTTGATACTAAAAGTCGAGGATATTGCTTTGTGCACCTTCCTTTGGCCATGCATGGTGAATTTTCGTTCAGTGCACCGCAAGGTCTATGTATCATATTTTTTACAATAATATCATGTAACCCTTTATCGACATTTTTATCAGGTATTTCAGCGGAAATCACATCATCAATTTCGTTCGAAGTAACTTTTTTATGTAGCCAGATTAGTATATGTGCGTGTGGCAAACCTCGTTTTTGCCATTCCACTGAGTACATCCAGCATCGCACTGACCCAAACACTTCAAGTTTTACTATGTACTTTATCAGTGATTTCAACTTTTGCCGGAAGACACGGGCCGTAATGTCATGCCTATGAACCGCCGATTGTCCTTGATTGTAGGGCATCGTAGCATCGATGAGTTTCAGCAATTCTTAACAACTGAGCGTTTCGCTTATGAAGAATAATATCTCGAGGTAAAAACTGATCACCGACCATAACGATTGCCACTTCGTCGATAGTTGGAGCATTGTATCTACGCACATGTTGGCCAGGAGGCGTTTTGTCAACGGAAATAACAATTTTATGCTTATCAGTAGGCATCAAATCGATGGCTGTTTTGAACAGACGCACTAAATTATTATTTTCGTGGAAAAGATGTTGCAATTGGGAAACGATTGTCCTTTCAACGTTGGGAGAAAGTTCGCAACGTGCATTCAATTCAGAATTTCTATCACTGATGAAGTACAATTGTAAAAATTTATGATTCTCGCCTGAGAATGGTAGAAGGGACCCTGCTCTATGATAAATTTGCCCTTTTACTTTGAAAGTAGACATAAATTGATCTGGATTTTCGATTTGGGCTCCAAACGACGTCATTTGGAAACATGAGTTGTATTTTCTGATTTGTGACAAAAAACGCTTAGATTCTGACGTAGTTCCAGTAAGGAAAGTCTTCAATAGCTCTGGTGGTGTAGCCAATAGAGGAAGTTTAACTTTTCCTGAGGTGCAACACATTCCCATTGTTTCACCATTGAATTTCAAGGCCTTGCAATAGGGACAAATTTTAGACATTGTCCCGATTTGAACACATCTACTCAAGCTATAATCATCGACTGGGTTGTACCTGAATGCCAGGCGATAACTTTCAGGTTGCTCTGATTCCTCGGCACGCTTTCTTTTCTTACTTTCTCTATCAGCAGCAAGCCTGATTTCTTGCTGTTCTTGTGATTTCCTCGGCACGCTTTCTTTTTTCACTTTCTCTTTTAGCAGCAAGTCTGCTTCCGCGTTGCTCTGGTAGTTCCTCGGCATGCTTTCTGTTCTTTCTTTCTCTATCAGCCTCAAGCCTGTTTCCTTGCTGTTCTTTTGATTCCTCGGCACGCTTTCTGTTCTTTCTTTCTCTATCAGCCTCAAGCCTGTTTCCTTGCTGTTCTTTTGATTCCTCGGCACGCTTTCTGTTCTTTCTTTCTCTATCAGCCTCAAGCCTGTGTTCTTTCTTTCTCTATCAGCCTCAAGCCTGTTTCCTTGATGTTCTTTTGATTCCTCGGCACGCTTTCTTTTCTGACTTTCTCTATCAGCAGCAAGTTTTTGGCATAGACTCTTTGAGCATCTTCATCGGCTTTTGCCATTGTAAGTTCATCAGTCATTTTAAACTTAAACATTAATAGATTTCTACGTGAACATATGTCACCGTCAAAGCAAAAATGACGACAACTAATTTCATGACGTCAGTCAACACAGAAATTTCATGACGTCAGTCAACACAGAAACATGACGTCACCTGATCCACAGACAGACACACAGACAGACAACTTATTTATACTTCCTTTTCTCCTTCTGTCTCTCTCTTTTTTTTTTTTTTTTTTTTTTTTTTTTTTTTTTTTTCTTTTTTTTTTTTTTTGTGTTTGTGCTGTAGCATTGGTGATCTCTCTTTTCATGATATATATATATATATATATATATATATATATATATATATATATATATATATATATATATATATATATATATATATATATATATATATATATACTAGTTGGTGGGGCTAGTTGGTGGGGCGCTTCGCACCCCCCAAGCCCCCCCGCGCGCGTAAGTCGTTACGCGCCATATTAATTACGCGCCATTGTAGCTGTGTCCCTGTGTCCCACCTGTGAATAGAGATAGATATAAATATATGTTTTTAACTACGTCAAACATGCGAATATACAACATTCTTCGCTGTCCAATTGTCTGTGCATACAAATAGATTGTCAGGTTTACTGACTCTTGAACATGCAACATATAATTGTCCATGGGAAAAACAATCCGTATTCAGATCTATACCTCATTATTCTAATGATGTGTCCCTGTGTCCCGGTCGTCATTTATATTCCCTGTGTCCCGGTCGTCATTTGTGTCCCGGTGTCCCAGTTTGTAATTTCTCTTTGAGTGTCCCGGTCGTCATTTATATTCCCTGTGTCCCGGTATCCCGGTCGTCATTTGTGTCCCGGTGTCCCGGTCTGTAATTTCTATTCGAACAATCCCTGTGTCCCGGTTGTGATTTATATATCCCGCCTGTGCCCCCGGCGTCCCCGTTGTAGTTGTGTCCCTGTGTCCCGGTCGTCATTTATATTCCCTGTGTCCCGGTCGTGATTTGTGTCCGGGTGTCCCAGTCTGTAATTTCTCTTTGAGGTTCCCGGTCGTCACTTATATTCCCTCTGTCTCGGTCGTCATTTGTGTCCCGGTCTGTAATTTCTCTTTGAGTGTTTTTTCTTTTTAATTTTTTTTTAGTTTTTTACCTTTTTTCTTTTTTCAGTTTTCTTTTTCTTCTTTATTTTTCAGCGTCACTATGACGAACCTTTGTTTTTTTAACTTAAATCTGGTAGGCATTGATGACCTTATCCAAGTCAAAATCCCAAACCCAATCATCATCGCTATCATTTTCAGTTTTGATATATTTTGACTCTCGCTGTCCAGGTGGATTTTCATCTAACTGCGCGGTTTTGCGTTCTTTAGCCGCAAGCCTGTTTTCTTGCTGTTCTTGTGATTCCCCGGCACGCTTTCTTTTCTTACTTTCTCTATCAGCTGCAAGCCTGTTTTCTTGCTGTTCTTGTGATTCCTTGGAACGCTTTCTTTTCTTACTTTCTCTATCAGCAGCAAGTTTTTTGGCATAAACTCTTTGAGCAGCTTCCTCGGCTGTTGCCATTGTAGGTTCTTCAGTCATTTTACAATTAAACATTTTTCCGTGAACAAATGTCTTAAATACCATTAATGACGTCACCGTCAAAGCAAAAATGACGACAACTAATTTCATGACGTCAGTCAACACAGAAACATGACGTCACATGATCCACAGACAGACACACAGACAGAATAATAGACTACGTAAACAGGAGGATTTCTGGATCCATACTCTTGGTACAGCTTATCCTTTTGGGCTAAATGATCGTGTAGCAAAATATGGTGACATGTCTCATGTTGTTGTTAAATGTATTGATGGTTTTATGGACCATCCTTCTTTTACTTGTCCTACTAAACGTAAAAAACGATCGAGAGGACATAGGAAAAATAATAGAAAAAATGAATTAGATGTACATATGCTTTCTATAGATCTATGCCAGCTGCTTGAATCTAGGGGTATGATTTATGTAATAAAGTGTCTAGATAATTTATCCAAGAGGAATTTAATCAAACTTTTCTGGATTGTTAAGAATAATACAGCTCTTGATTATAATTTTAAAGTAACATGTGATACAATTTGCATTCTAACTAAAACGAAATTTATTTCAAAAAAGAAAAAGTTCGATAAGATTAGTAATAAGGATAACAGATTATATTTACCTATTAATTTTACTTGTAAGCAGATTGAAGATATTAATTTACCAGAAATTTTAAATCAGCGGCATGTGAAACAGGCCCTTCCTAGTAATTTAAATTATAATGTTAGTCCAGTTTTAACTTATAAATTTTCAAAAACTATTGGGCAAACTATTTTTAATTATAATTTAATACTAAAAAAACTAGATAGCGATATAAATTGGAAACCGGTTTGTAATTGTAAGCAACTTGGTCCATTTTTAAATCCTACTTACAAACATGTTATAACAGGGGACTTGTCAATAATAAAGCAAGATGATCTTCAAATTATAATGAATAAAGGGGCTAATTCCCGTCTTTCTCATCATCTGAAACCATCGAGTGTTCTTGATGGCTTGGAAAATGATTTTGATTTATTTATTGATAAGTGGTGTAAGAAAGAGAATAAAAATAAAGAGAGTTTTCAAAGTTGGAAGAATTTAATTATTAGTAGAGTAAGAAATAAAATATATTCTAACTTAAAAAATAATAACACTAAATCATTATTTTATAATGCGAAGATTAAACAAGCAATTGCTAATCTAAAGAATGAATTTGTAATTGTGCCAGTGGATAAAGCTAATAATACTTTTGCCATAATTTGTCAGAAGCTGTATTGTGATATCTTAAAAAGGGAGTTATGCACAACTAAAGTTTATGAAAAGGTAAATATAGAGGATGAGAATTTAATTGAAAAGACTGAAGAAATACTTTTTAAAAATTTTAATATTAAAATAAATGAAAATGATAAAAAGTTCCCTTTCCTATATTGGACTGTAAAATTTCATAAGAATCCCCCTAAACCACGGTTTATTGCTGGAGCAGCTAAATGTCCAACCCGCATTGCTGCTACTGACCTCTCTTTAATTTTAAAGGAAATTGTAAATAAACTTAAAACCTATTGTTATGGTATTAAAAAATTTTCGAATTTTAATCCATATTGGAGTGTTAATAATTCACTGCAGGTGATAGATTCTTTAACAATGGTTTCAGCTAAAAGAATTGAGTCTTTCGATTTTGCGACAATGTATACTAATTTATCACTTAATTTAGTGTTTGATAATTTAAAAACTGTTATAAAGAAATCTTTCCTCTTATCTAGTAAAAGGTTCTTAAAAATAGACAGTTATAATAAAAAAGCCATATGGACAAACTGCTTTAATACTACAGTTAACTTGAGATGTTACAGCTTGGATATGATTTTTGAGCTATTGGAATTTGTTTTATACAATACTTATGTAAGATTTGGGGGTGATTTGTACAAGCAAATTATGGGAATTCCCATGGGGGGGAATGCCAGCCCATTTATAGCTGACTTGTTTTTAAGTCAACTAGAATATAAATATATGATGGATAAGAATAATCCAATTAATTTAAAACATGCTTTGTCAAATAATAAAAGATATTTAGATGATATTTTGGTTTTAAATTGTAAGGATTTCATTGATATTTCTAAAAATATATATCCATCAGAGCTTATTCTTGAGCCTAGTCATGGCGCTGGTCATGAAGATCATTTCTTAGATTTAAATATTAATATTTGTGATAATAATAAATTAAGTTTTAAAATGTATAATAAAATGGATGATTTTGATTTTGAAGTGATTAGTTTCCCATTCCCTGAAAGTAATATACACTCAAATATCACATATTCAGCGTTTTTCTCACAGTTACTTCGTTATGCAAGGATTTGTAGTAATTATATTGATTTTAAAAATAGATGTAAAATCTTAAGCCAAAAATTGATATCAAGAGGTTTTTCTGCAAATAAATTAACTTGGCAATTTAAAAAATTTAGTTTTCATTATAACGAACTTTTAAATGAATATCAAAAGAATTATCTAGAAATACTTAAAGAAATTTTTAACTAATTTCGGAGGTTCGAGAAATGTTGTCACAGCGCCATTTATTTTGAATTGTGTTTCTAATTGAGCGGATTTTTAAAAAAATTAGCCACATGGTAAAGATGAATTCTATAATTGTTTAGTTCATTCAGGTTTTTTGCAATGTGTTAATATTTGTGATTTGGTAAAATTTATAATATTAAGTTTACCTATTGTTGCTAAAGGGAGGGATATATTAACAAGATAAGCTTGTTTTGGTTTTACTTGGTTGTTTTACATTTGCTGATTTTTTTCATAGGCATGTATTTTGGGGGTGATACCTGACGCGGGGATGCCATGGATATTCTGTGGTAGCCACAACACTGTGCTGGGTAGAGAATTTAGAGTGGCGAAACCCTATATAGGCCAGTGTATTCTCCTGATGAGCCCTTATGTTGGGTGTTGCCTCTGAATTATTTGTCTATATTATTTTTTCTATTGTTCGGTAAATGACGACTTATACTTATTGACGACATGACTGCCTGTCCATGGATTATTCTTTATGGTTGATTGTGTGTGGCTATGCTGTTTGACCTATGTGATTTTATGGATGAGTAGCGTTAAGGCCTCATTCAAGTGCTGGTCTATATTAATCACCAATTTAGGAAAACAGTCTTCCTTTTCTCCTTCTGTCTCTTTTTTTTTTCTTTTTGTGTTTGTGCTGTAGCATTGGTGATTTCTCTTTTTATGATATATATATATATATATATATATATATATATATATATATATATATATATAAATAAGTTATCTGTGTGTGTGTGTGTGTGTGTGTGTGTGTGTGTGTGTGTGTGTGTGTGTGTGTGTGTGTGTGTGTGTCTGTAGAGTGACGTCATGTTCGTGTGTCGACTGACGTCATGTTTTCGACTGACGAAATTACAGACCGGGACATCGGGACACAAATGACGACCAGGACACCGGGACATAGGGAATATGAATGACGATCGGGACACTCAAAGAGAAAGCGACCGGGACACAAGGAATGTTCGATTAGCAATCACAATCAACAAAGCACCGGGACACAAATGACGACCGGGACACAGGGAGTATAAATGACGACCAGGACATAAGTAAAAAAAAAAACTAAAAAAACTAAAAAAAGGTAAAAACTACAAAAATAAAAAGAAAAAAAACTAAAAACTAATAAAAAAGCTAAAAAACTAAAAAAAACTAAAAAAAAAGAAGAAAACCAAAAATAAAAAAATAAAAATAAAAAAACTAAAAAGATAAAAACTACAAAAAAAAAACTAAAAAGAAAAAGAAAAAAACTAAAAAAAACCTAAAAAAAAAGTAAAAACCAAGAAAAACTAAAAAGAAAAAAGGGGAAAAACAAAAAATTTATTTCATTATATACCAATTCAAAAACGAATATTTATACAGACCGGGACACAATTGACGACCGGGACACAGGGACACAGCCACAACGGGGACGCCGGAGGGCACGGGGGGATATATAAATGACGACGGGGACACAGGGAATGTTCGATTAGCAATCACCATCAACAAAGCTCAAGGAAAATCATTAGAATCATGAGGTATAACTAAAAAAACTAAAAAAGGTAAAAACTAAAAACTAAAAAAAAAGACCAATTCAAAAACGAATGTATATACAGACAAGGACACCGGGACACAAATGACGACCGGGACACCGGGACACAAGGAATATAAATGAAGACCGGGACACTCAAAGAGAAATTACAGACTGGGACACCGGGACACAAATGACGACCGGGAAACAGGAAATATAAATGACGACCGGTATACAGGGACACAACTACAACGGGGACGCCGGGGGGCACAGGGGGATATATAAATGACGACGGCGACACAGGGATTGGTCGATTAGCAATCACCATCAACAAAGTTTAAGGGCAATCATTAGAATCATGAGGTATAGATCTGAATACGGATTGTTTTCCCATGCACAATTATACTTTGCATGTTCAAGAGTCGGTAAAACTGACAATCTATTTATATGCACAGACAATGGGACAGCGAAGAATATTGTATATTCGCAAGTTTTACGTAGTATATATATATATATATATATATATATACTAGCTGTTGGGGTGGCGCTTCGCGCCACCCCAACACCTAGTTGGTGGGGGCGCTTCGCGCCCCCCCCCAACTAGGTTACGCGCCATTGTAGGTTTACGCGCCCCCCCCGCGCCATAATAGTTACGCGCCATTGTAGTTGTGTCCCTATGTCCCACCTGTGAATATAGATATATATATATATATATATATATATATATATATATATATATATATATATATATATATATATATATATATATATATATATATATATATATATATATATATATATATATATATATATATATATATATATATATATATATGGTTTTAACTACGTAAAACTTGCGAATATACAACATTCTTTGCTGTCCCATTGTCTTTGCATATAAATAGATTGTCAGGTTTACCGACTCTTGAACATGCAACATATAATGGTCCATGGGAAAACAATCTGTATTCAGATCTATACCTCATGATTCTAATGATTGCCCTTGAGCTTTGTTGATGGTGATTGCTAATCAACCATTCCCTGTCCCGGTGTCCCGGTCGTCATTTACATCCCCCTGTTTCCCCCGGTGTCCCCGTTGTAGTTGTGTCCCTGTGTCCCGGTCGTCATTTATATTCCCTGTGTCCCGGTCGTCATTTGTATCCCGGTGTCCCGGTCTGTATATACATTCGTTTTTTAGTTTTGTTTTTCTCCTTTATTTTTTTCCTTTTTTTTTCTTTTTTAGCTCATTTAGATTTTTAGATTTTTTAGTTTTTTTATTAGTTTTTAGTTTTTTTTTCTTTTTAGTTTTTTTGTCCCGGTCGTCATTTATATCCCCCTGTTTCCCCCGGTGTCCCCGTTGTAGTTGTGTCCCTGTGTCCCGGTCGTCATTTATATTCCCTGTGTCCCGGTCGTCATTTGTATCCCGGTGTACCGGTCTGTATATACATTCGTTTTTTAGTTTTGTTTTTCTCCTTTATTTTTTTCCTTTTTTTTCTTTTTTAGTTTATTTAGATTTTTAGATTTTTTAGTTTTTTTATTAGTTTTTAGTTTTTTTTTCTTTTTAGTTTTTTTGTAGTTTTTACCTTCTTTTTAGTTTTGTTAATTTTTTTTTTACTTATGTCCTGGTCGTCATTTATACTCCCTGTGTCCCGGTGCTTTTTTGATTGCTAATCGAACATTCCTTTTGTCCTGGTCGCTTTCTCTTTGAGTGTCGTCATTTATTTTTTTCTTTTTTAGTTCTTTTAGTTTTTACCTTTTTTAGTTTTTTTAGTTTTTTAGATGAAAATTTTTTTTAGTTTTTTCCTTTTTTTCTTTTTAGTTTTTTATTGGTTTTTACCTTTATGTTAGCTTATTTTTCAGTTTTTTCCTTTTTTTTAGTTTTTTCCTTTTTTTAGTTTTTTTTATTTTTTATTTTTTTTAGTTTTTTACCTTTTTTTAGTTTTTTTAGTTTTTTTAGTTTTTTTAATTTTTTAGCTTTTTTACTTTTTTTATTAGTTTTTAGTTTTTTTGTAGTTTTTGCCTTTTTTTAGTTTTTTCAGTTTTTTTTTTAGTTTTTTATTGGTTTTTACCTTTATTTTAGCTTATTTTTCAGTTTTTTCCTTTTTTTTAGTTTTTAGTTTTTTTAGTTTTTTACCTTTTTTTAGTTTTTTTAGTTTTTTTAGTTTTTTAGCTTTTTTATTTTTTTTATTAGTTTTTAGTTTTTTTGTAGTTTTTGCCTTTTTTTTAGTTTTTTTAGTTTTTTAGCTTTTTTATTAGTTTTTAGTTTTTTTTGTAGTTTTTGCCTTTTTTTAGTTTTTTTAGTTTTTTAGCTTTTTTATTTTTTTTTATTAGTTTTTAGTTTTTTTTGTAGTTTTTGCCTTTTTTTAGTTTTTTCAGTTTTGACGTCACCTGATCCAGTTTTTTCAGGTGACGTCACCTGATCCACGATCCACAGATCCACAGACAACTTATTTTTATATATATAGATAGTTTTTTTTTTTTACTTATGTCCTGGTCGTCATTTATACTCCCTGTGTCCCGTTGCTTTGTTGATTGCTAATCGAACATTCCTTTTGTCCTGGTCGCTTTCTCTTTGAGTGTCGTCATTTATTTTTTTCTTTTTTAGTTCTTTTAGTTTTTACCTTTTTTAGTTTTTTTTAGTTTTTTACATGAAATTTTTTTTTAGTTTTTTCCTTTTTTTTCTTTTTAGTTTTTTATTGGTTTTTACCTTTATTTTAGCTTATTTTTCAGTTTTTTCCTTTTTTTTAGTTTTTTTTTTATTTTTTATTTTTTTTAGTTTTTTACCTTTTTTTAGTTTTTTTAGTTTTTTTAGTTTTTTAGCTTTTTTACTTTTTTTATTAGTTTTTAGTTTTTTTTTGTAGTTTTTGCCTTTTTTTAGTTTTTTCAGTTTTTTTTTTAGTTTTTTATTGGTTTTTACCTTTATTTTAGCTTATTTTTCAGTTTTTTCCTTTTTTTTAGTTTTTTTTTAGTTTTTAGTTTTTTTAGTTTTTTACCTTTTTTTAGTTTTTTTAGTTTTTTTAGTTTTTTAGCTTTTTTATTTTTTTTATTAGTTTTTAGTTTTTTTTGTAGTTCTTGCCTTTTTTTAGTTTTTTTAGTTTTTTAGCTTTTTTATTAGTTTTTAGTTTTTTTTGTAGTTTTTGCCTTTTTTTAGTTTGTTTAGTTTTTTAGCTTTTTTATTTTTTTTATTAGTTTTTAGTTTTTTTTGTAGTTTTTGCCTTTTTTTAGTTTTTTCAGTTTTGACGTCACCTGATCCAGTTTTTTCAGGTGACGTCACCTGATCCATCCACAGACAGACAGACAACTTATTTTTATATATATAGATATATATATATATATATATATATATATATATATATATATATATATATATATATATATATATATATATATATATATATATATATATATATATATATATATATATATATATATATATATATATATATATATATATATATATATATATATATATATATATATATATATATATATATATATATATATATATATATATATATATATATATATATATATATATATATATATATATATATATATATATATATATATATATATATATATATATATATATATATATATATATATATATATATATATATATATATATATATATATATATATATATATATATATATATATATATATATATATATATATATATATATATTCACATCTGGGACACACGGACACAACTACAATGGCGTGTAACTAATGTAGCGCGTAACGACATACGCGCGCGGGCGGGGTGGCTTGGGGGGGGCGCGAAGCGCCCCCACCAATTAGGTGTTGGGGTGGCGCCAAGCGCCACCCCTACAGTTAGTATATATATAAATAAGTTGTTTGTTTGTGTGTCTGTCTGTCGACTGACGTCGTGTTTGTCCACATATGACGTCTGAATTATTTCATCATATACCAATTCAAAACCGCAAGTATTCAGGCCCAAGTAGCTGAGTTGGTAAAGCGTTATGTTCCAGTTTCTAGGTCCGAGAGGTTCCAGGTTCAAACCTTGGCTTTAGCATTAATAAAAAAGAAGCAAAAAAACTAAAAAAGGTAAAAACTACAAAAACAAAAAGAAAATACTAAAAAAACTAAAAACTAAAAAAGAACAAAAACCTAAAAAAAACTTAAAAAGGTAAAAACTACAATAAAAAAACTAAAAAAAATAAATAAAAACTAATAAAAAAACTAAAAAAAACTAAAAAACTAAAAACTGAAAAAGAAAAAAAACTAAAAAAAGGAAAAACTGAAAAATAAAGGAGAAAAAGAAAACTACAAAAATAAAAATGAAAAAAACTGAAAAAGGTAAAAAAAAGCAGACTGGGACACCGGGACACAAATGACGACAGGGATACAGGGACACAACTACAACGGGGACGCCGGGGGGCACAGGGGAATATATATAAATGACGGTCCGAGAGGTTCCAGGTTCGAGCCTTGGCTTTAGCATTAATACAAAATAATAAAAAAATTAAAAAAGGTAAAAACTACAAAAAGAACTAAAAAGAAAATACCAAAAAAAACAAGAAAGCTAGAAAACCAAAAAAAAACTAAAAAAAGGTAAAAAAGTAAAAACAAAAAAAGAAAAAAACTAAAAAAAAGGTAAAAACTACGAAAAAAACTAATAAAAAACTAAAAAACTAAGAAGAACTAAAAACTGAAAAAGAAAAAAAACTAAAAAAAGAAAAAAAAACCTGAAAAATAAAGGAGAAAAAGAAAACTAAAAAAAATAAAAATAAAAATAAAAAAGGTAAAAACTACAAAAAAACTAAAAAGAAAAAGATAAAAACTAAAAAAGCTAAAAAAAAGGTAAAAACCAAAAAAAAAGAAAAAAAGACTGACGACATGTTAGCGTGTCGACTGACGTCATGTTTGTCGACTGATGTCATTATAAGGATTGAGCTGTATGTCGTCATGAAGTTGTTTGTCGACTGACGAAATTACAGACTGGGACACAAATGACGACCGGGACACAGGGAATATAAATGACGACCTGGACACTCAAAGAGATACTACAGACTGGAACACCGGGATACAAATGACGACCGGGACACTGGGAATATAAATGACGACTGGGACACAGGGACACAACTACAACAGGGACGCCGGGGGGCACAGGGATATATAAATGACGATGGGGACACAGGGAATTTTTGATTAGTAATCACCATCAACAAAGCTCAAGGGCAATCATTAGAATAATGAGGTATAGATCTGAATACGGATTGTTTTTCCAAGACAATGGGACAGCGAAGAAGTTTGTATATTTGCAAGTTTTACGTTATATATATACGTATATATATATATATATATATATATATATATATATATATATATATATATATATATATATATATATATATATATATATATATATATATATACTAGCTGTTGGGGTGGTGCTTCGCGCCACCCCAACACCTAGTTGGTGGGGGCGCCTCGCGCCCCCCCAAGCCCCCCCGCGCGCGTAAGTCGTTACGCGCCATATTAGTTACGCGCCATTGTAGTTGTGTCCCTATGTCCCACCTGTGAATATAGATATATATATATATATATATATATATATATATCTATCTATATATATAAAAATAAGTTGTCTGTCTGTGGATGGATGGATGGATGGATCAGGTGACGTCACCTGAAAAAACTGGATCAGGTGACGTCAAAACTGAAAAAACTAAAAAAAGGCAAAAACTACAAAAAAACTAAAAACTAATAAAAAAAATAAAAAAGCTAAAAAACTAAAAAAACTATAAAGGTAAAAACCAATAAAAAACTAAAAAAAAACTGAAAAAACTAAAAAAAGGCAAAAACTACAAAAAAAAACTAAAAACTAATAAAAAAAGTAAAAAAGCTAAAAAACTAAAAAAACTAAAAAAACTAAAAAAAGGTAAAAAACTAAAAAAAATAAAAAATAAAAAAAAACTAAAAAAAAGGAAAAAACTTAAAAATAAGCTAAAATAAAGGTAAAAACCAATAAAAAACTAAAAAAAAAAAGGAAAAAACTAATAAATGACGACACTCAAAGAGAAAGCGACCAGGACAAAAGGAATGTTCGATTAGCACCGGGACACAGGGAGTATAAATGACGACCAGGACACAAGTAAAAAAAAAAATTAACAAAACTAAAAAGAAGGTAAAAACTACAAAAAATCTAAAAAGAAAAAAAACTAAAAACTAATAAAAAAACTAAAAAATCTAAAAATCTAAATAAACTAAAAAAGAAAAAAAAGGAAAAAAATAAAGGAGAAAAACAAAACTAAAAAACGAATGTATATACAGACCGGTACACCGGGATACAAATGACGACCGGGACACAGGGAATATAAATGACGACCGGGACACAGGGCCACAACTACAACGGGGACACCGGGGGAAACAGGGGGATATAAATGACGACCGGGACAAAAAAACTAAAAAGAAAAAAAAACTAAAAACTAATAAAAAAACTAAAAAATCTAAAAATCTAAATAAGCTAAAAAAGAAAAAAAAAGGAAAAAAATAAAGGAGAAAAAATAAACTAAAAAACGAATGTATATACAGACCGGGACACCGGGATACAAATGACGACCGGGACCCGGGACACAGGGAATATAAATGACGACCGGGACACAGGGACACAACTACAACGGGGACACCGGGGGAAACAGGGGGATGTAAATGACGACCGGGACACCGGGACAGGGAATGGTCGATTAGCAATCACCATCAACAAAGCTCAAGGGCAATAATTAGAATCATGAGGTATAGATCTGAATACAGATTGTTTTCCCATGGACCATTATATGTTGCATGTTCAAGAGTCGGTAAACCTGACAATCTATTTATATGCAAAGACAATGGGACAGCAAAGAATGTTGTATATTCGCAAGTTTTACGTAGTTAAAACCATATATATATATCTATCTATATTCACAGGTGGGACATAGGGACACAACTACAATGGCGCGAAACTATTATGGCGCGTAACGACTTACGCGCGCGGGGGGGGCTTGGGGGGTGGCGCGAAGCGCCCCCACCAACTAGGTGTTGGGGTGGCGCGAAGCAAAAAACTTGCCAAAAAACTTGCTGCTGATAGAGAAAGTCAGAAAAGAAAGCGTGCCGAGGAACTATCAGCAGCAAGTTTTTTGGCATAGACTCTTTGAGCATCTTCATCAGTCATTGTAAACTTAAACATTAATAGATTTCTACGTGAACATATGTCTTATATAACTTGAATGACGTCACCGTCAAAGCAAAAATGACGACAACTAATTTCATGACGTCAGCCGACACAGAAACATGACGTCACCTGACAACTAATTTCATGACGTCAGCCGACACAGAAACATGACGTCACCTGATCCACAGATCCACAGACAGACAACTTATTTTTATATATATAGAAGATATATATACATATATATATATATATATATATATATATATATATATATATATATATATATATATACACGTATATGTAGGCATAACGAAATATTCACTCGAAATATTCGCCTAGCGTGTGATGCATAAAAGTTCCTTCAAAATATAAATAATAATGAATAAAAAAGGAATTTGGTCCGCTTCCAGTACAACATAAACCCCCCTCTCCCTCCCCCTTATCTTTGTTTTGTTTTAATTTGAATCTATATATTTGATTGTTTTGATTCCACCCTCAAGTATATTTCACTGTTAACTAATATGTTCTTCTCTTTTTTCATATTGGCTTTAATATTATCTTCCATACGAGGTTTGTTCAAAATTCTTTTTTTTATTCACATGTTTAAAGCCAGATGCAGTCTTTAAGAGAATAACAAAATAACCTTTAAGAATAATTACCCTGGTTTAACATTTGAACTACCTAAGGCATCAAGATTGAGAAATTAGATAAAAAAAATTCAAACCTGTAAACTTGTCTGAGCATTTTGAGTTGATGCTTGTATTTGTTAGGAAATGAAACTTTCAATGAAAATTTCAGTGATGGGTCTACAGGCAAAAGTATGTACTGGGAAGGTATTTTAAAGTACCCACCTCCACCCCTTCTCCCTCTAGAGGGCCTTGAAATTTGCCTACATGACAGGTCTATACCTATTGAAATTTTGGCAAAACAACATTTCATCTTAATTTTCAGTTACTAGTTGCTTCTGTCTGACTTCACTTCTGAAAAATGCAACTCCTGTTATTTGAGTAGAATTTTGAGCCATATCAATATTTTTTTTTTAATTTAGGAAATGTATTTACATATCTTTGAAACCGTATAAAATGGGATGAAGTTGAAAACAATTTTGTTGTACTTCAATTAAGCAGAAGATCTATATTGCAAGGTTTCAGTTTTATAATACACATATTTTTAAAGGTCAGGGTCCTCTAGAAGGAGAAGGAGTGGAGGTAGGTACTTGAAAATACCTTCCCAGGACATACTGTAGCCTGTAGACCCATCCCTGAAAGTTTCATTTTCCTAACCTAAACCCTTTCCAAGATAGCAAGAAGTCAATTAACTAGAATTTTACTCTAACATTTAACTAGGTTAAACCTCGGGTCTTCTGTCTGAAGTATAGATAAGCTTTAATGACCAAATAAAAATGTCCCATCTGTAGCATAGGAAGGCTTTAGTGCCCAAATAAGGATGCCCCCTTTGTAGTATTGCCCCTCACGCTACCGTAGAGACAAAATAATTGGCATTTTATGTCATAGCATATCATGTCTTGGCATAAAATCGAACGAAATAACTGTCATATCAAATCAATTGGATTTTTAAAACCTTAGCAATTATCCGAGTCTACTCATCATTCAAGACTTTTTTCTGAATATAATGTTTTTTTTTAAGATAAATGTACCTCCAAATGTCGTTCTATTTAGATGTCGTTTCATTATAGCTTGATAACTTAAAATATTCGAATTTTAATGAGGAATAATACAGTCTTTACGTAAAGTAGAATTATGTATACGCTGTCTTTACTCCCCTGAATAGGAATTAATCTGACCCGTATACCTTACCCATCCTGCTTCCATGCAATGGTAGTTATAGGCCTGGGTAGGGGAGCAGCTGTTCCCCTTCCTCCAGCTTTTCTGAAACCGAACATTATATATCTTTTGTTTATATTTTACAATACTTCCTAAAACTGATGTTGTTTGTACCTAGGATTTAAAGTTGTCAGCATATATGACAAGTTATTTTAAAGGAGCCAAGATTGACATTGTTCAAAATATTCTATTGTAAAAGAATTACCATCGCTGAAACTGTCGAATCCAGGCAGTAGTTAAATATTCAACACTGCTTATACTAAATAAGATAATTCCTAATTGTGGGTTTAACTATAACTGAATCAGTTGAGCTTGAGGATGGGTTGATCATATTCTTATTTACTGCTAAGGGTTAGATCTTAAGGTCCTCTGCCTAAAAAATACACTTCTTTTACTGTTTATTAGAAATCCGGATACATCGTCTGAAATTACGATCGTCAATACGTTTTGAATCCAAGTTTAGTATATAAATGAAAACTTTTTTTAAGACGTATAACCTTTTTATAACCGTAAACAACCCAATTCTGGATTGGCCCGCCTGACTAGCCAGACTTATCGGTTATGGATAGACTTGGAACTTAAAAAACAGTCATCAAACTTAGTTACACAAACTCCTTTAACTGGTATTTTAATTGCTACTTAAATATTAAAAGGCATCAATAAACTATGCAAAGTTGGCGCCCCTTTGTTGCTTTTATTCAAATAAAGCCAATATTAAAGCTGTCTTATGAAAGACAAATAAGCCATTCGTATGTCAAATCATTCACTTCAAAGATTTTAATATTATAATATCGATTTGATTTACGTTTATTTTCTTTTTTTATGTGAAATGTTAGTACATTAAAGAGTAAATCTTGAAATAGTAGACAATCTTTTCTAGGCAATTGGTGCTACTTCATGTTTAGATGTACTTTAATTCCTCTGTGCCAATTAACGACATCTTACATTCACGAAAAGAGCAAATTATTCTTGAAAAAATGTTAACCCGAGAGTAATACCTTTTTTTTTAGCAATGCCTTGAAATTCGAAGGGCTTTTTTGCTCGTATGTGCTTTAAGCAGTGACAATTTCATTTAAAATGTTTTGGAAAGCATTTGGTAAACAAAATAGTTCCTAATACAAACAGACTATATTTTTTGTTCTCTAAAATGCTTTCAGCTAAGCGCTAATAGTCAAACTTTGCGTAAAAAGAAAGGCTGAGGGGGACAGCCCACCCCTTTTCTCATACATACAATAATTTTTCGTTTTCGCGTCTATATTACTCTTTACTTTCAATTAAAATATTATGTAATGTTGAAGAAACCACAGACAAATAAATATTATTTTTAATCCATTTCAGAGACTTTTACATGTATGGAAGCAAAACTTACATGTTCTTTAACGAAGTCTCAAACCCCCGAATAAGCCCAGACAGATTCTCTAAAGTTTTGTTATAACCCACAGTTTATCTTCTTTGTCAATTTTTTTCGATGTATACCTCGAGGAGTCAATCGATTTGGCATTTGGATAATAGATTATTGAATAGCTGAAATCGAACTTTGTGGCGATCTTTCCCTAATGTTTCTTAGATTTCTAATATTTATATTTCTATCTCTATTTCTATTTCTATTAATATTTCTTAATTTATTTCTTTAATTTAAAGAAATTATTTCTTTAATTTATTTCTTAATTTCTATGAATATTTCTGTTTCTAGAAATATTCTTTAATTCATTTCTTAATTTTTTTAATTTATTTCTTAATTTCTTCTTTAATTTATTTCTTAATTTCTATTAATATTTCTATTTCTATTCTAACATACCTAATATTTCGATCAGCTCCAAGTACATTTCTTACCTTGAACCAAGGATGTATCAGTTTATAATGTAGTTCAGAGAGTCTCTGCTTGGGTGAGCTCCTTGTGTCTTCCATCCCAATCACCAGAAAAAAGGTCTATCGTGTCTAGGATGTATCAGTTTATAATGTAGTTCAGAGAGTCTCTGCCTGGGTGAGCTCCTTGAGTCTTCCATTCCGATCATCAGAAAAAAGGTCTATTGTGTCTAGGATGTATCAGCTTATAATGTAGTTCAGAGAGTTTCTGCTTGGGTGAGCTCCTTGTGTCTTCCATCCCAATCACCAAAAAAAAGGTCTATCGTGTCTAGGATGTATCAGTTTATAATGTAGTTCAGAGAGTCTCTGCCTGGGTGAGCTCTTTGTGTCTTCCATTCCGATCATCAGAAAAAAGGTCTATTGTGTCTAGGATGTATCAGCTTATAATGTAGTTCAGAGAGTCTCTGCTTGGGTGAGCTCCTTATGTCTTCCATCCCAATCACCAGAAAAAACGTCTATCGTGTCTAGGATGTATCAGTTTATAATGTAGTTCAGAGAGTCTCTGCCTGGGTGAGCTCCTTGTGTCTTCCATTCCGATCATCAGAAAAAAGGTCTATTGTGTCTAGGATGTATCAGTTTATAATGTAGTTCAGAGAGTCTCTGCTTGGGTGAGCTCCTTGTGTCTTCCATCCCAATCACCAGAAAAAAGATCTATTGTGTCTAGCATGTATCAGCTTATAATGTAGTTCAGAGAGTCTCTGCTTGGATGAGCTCCTTGTGTCTTCCATCCCAATCACCAGAAAAAAGGTCTATTGTGTCTAGGATGTATCAGTTTATAATGTAGTTCAGAGGGTCTCTGCTTGGGTGAGCTCCCTGTGTCTTCCATCCCAATCACCAGAAAAAGGTCTATTGTGTCTAGGATGTATCAGCTTATAATTTAGTTCAGAGAGTCTCTGCTTGGGTGAGCTCCTTGTGTCTTCCATCCCAATCACCAGAAAAAAGGTCTATCGTGTCTAGGATGTATCAGTTTATAATGTAGTTCAGAGAGTCTCTGCCTGGGTGAGCTCCTTGTGTCTTCCATTCCGATCATCAGAAAAAAAGGTCTATTGTATCTAGGATGTATCGGTTTATAATGTAGTTCAGAGGGTCTCTGCTTGGGTGAGCTCCCTGTGTCTTCCATCCCAATCACCAGAAAAAGGTCTATTGTGTCTAGGATGTATCAGCTTATAATGTAGTTCAGAGAGTCTCTGCTTGGGTGAGCTCCTTATGTCTTCCATCCCAATCACCAGAAAAAAGGTCTATTGTGTCTAGGATGTATCAGCTTATAATGTAGTTCAGAGAGTCTCTGCTTGGATGAGCTCCTTGTGTCTTCCATCCCAATCACCAGAAAAAAGGTCTATTGTGTCTAGGATGCATCACCTTATAATGTAGTTCAGAGAGTCTCTGCTTGGGTGAGCTCCTTGTGTCTTCCATCCCAATCACCAGAAAAAAGGTCTATCGTGTCTAGGATGTATCAGTTTATAATGTAGTTCAGAGAGTCTCTGCCTGGGTGAGCTCCTTGTGTCTTCCATTCCGATCATCAGAAAAAAGGTCTATTGTGTCTAGGATGTATCAGTTTATAATGTAGTTCAGAGAGTCTCTGCTTGGGTGAGCTCCTTGTGTCTTCCATCCCAATCACCAGAAAAAGGTCTATTGTGTCTAGCATGTATCAGCTTATAATGTAGTTCAGAGAGTCTCTGCTTGGATGAGCTCCTTGTGTCTTCCATCCCAATCACCAGAAAAAAGGTCTATTGTGTCTAGGATGTATCAGTTTATAATGTAGTTCAGAGGGTCTCTGCTTGGGTGAGCTCCCTGTGTCTTCCATCCCAATCACCAGAAAAAGGTCTATTGTGTCTAGGATGTGTCAGCTTATAATGTAGCTCAGAGAGTCTCTGCTTAGGTGAGCTCCTTGTTTCTTCCATCCCAATCACCAGAAAAAAGGTCTATTTTGTCTAGGATGTATCAGTTTATAATGTAGTTCAGAGAGTCTCTGCTTGGGTGAGATCCTTGTGTCTTCCATCCCAATCACCAGAAAATTGTGTCTAGAGCAGGCAGTTCCCTGCGAACTAACTGCAATTAACTGTGCTCAGTTTAATCACTCGATTCGTCAATAATAAAGATTGAGCATAGTATATGGACAATGTTCGACCCGATAAATTACCTATGTTACGTATACTGATGCTGTCGTTAGGCGTGAAATTTTGATTTTATCCATAGAAATGAATGTAATTTGGCTCAAGCATTGCGACAACATGGTATAAAAAGCATGGCATAGCTGATACCATGATATTACCAATAATTTTTATTCCAGAATTTTCTTAGTCTCTGTTCCTAAGCTTTTGCGGTCAGATTACCATTCATGGTTGCATATCAAGTACCAGTGGGGTTTTTGGGAAGCCACAGACTAACTTATAAAACTGGTTTGCTGGCTAATGAATGTGGCTTTTAAAAAGCGTTCATCGGTATTTAAGTTTAAGCTTTAATAGCAGGTTAGTTTTAGTCACTACAGGTGGAAGGAATACAGAACATTAATAAAACAAGAGCTAAGAGTTCATATGGCACATTTGACGAGGCAAGAAGAGCTAAGAGCCAAGAGCTCATATGGTATGAGCTCTAAAAAATTCTAAGAATCAATAGATTGATTTAATAGGAAAATTAGAGGTTTAATGCCGGTTAGGATTTAAAATAAGAGCCCTGAATCACGATGTCCTTCTAAGTATCAATATTCATTAAGATCCGATCACCCAATCGTAAGTTATAAATATCTCTTTTTTTCTAATTTTTCCTCTCCCTTTAGCCCTCCAGATGGTCGAATTTGGAAAAACAACTTAATCAAGTCAAATTGTGCAGCTCCCTGACACGCCTACCAATTTTCATCGTCCTAGCACATCCAGAAGCACCAAATTCGCCAAATCACTGAACTCCTCCCCCCCTCCAACTCCACCAAAGAGCGCGAAATCCAGTACGGTTCCGTCAATCACGTATCAAGGACATTTGCTTGTTCTATCCACCAGCCTTCATCCCCATTCCTCCACTCCAAGTGTTTTCCAAGATTTCCCCCTCCAACTCCCCCAATGTCAAAAGATCTGGTCGGGGTTTGAAATAAGAGCTCTGAGACATGAATTCTTTCGAATTATCAAATTCCATTAAGATCCGATCACCTATTCGTAAGATAAAAATACCCCAATTTTCACGTTTTTCAAGAATTCCGGTTTCCCCCTCCAATTCCCCTCAGTGTCACAGGATCTGGTCTGAATTTAAAATTAGAGCTTTAAAGCACAAGATCCTTCTAAAAATCAATTTTCATTAAGATCTGGTCACCCTTTCTTAAGTTAAAAATACGACATTTTTTAGTTTTTCGGAATTCCCCCCCCCCAGAAGAGTGGATCCTTTCCAATTATATAAATCACGTATCTAAGACTTCTGCTTATTTTTTCCACCAAGTTTCATCCTGATCCCTCCAATCTAAGCGTTTTCCATGATTTTAGGCTCCCCCATCCCAAACTCCCCCCAATGTCACCAGATCCGGTCGGGGTTTTAAATAAGAGCTTTGAGACACTATATCCTTCTAAATATGAAATTTTATTGAGATCCGATCACCCGTTCGTAAGTTAAAAATACCTCATTTTTTCTAATTTTTCAAAATTAACCCCCCCCACTACCCCAAAGAGAGCAGATCCGTTCCAGTTATATCAATCACGTATCTAGGACTTGTGCTTATTTTTCTCACCAAGTTTCATCCCGATCCCTCCACTCTAAGTGTTTTCCAAGTTTTAGGTTTCCCCTCCCAAATCCCCCCAATGTCGTCAGATCCAGTCGGGATTTCAAATAAGAGCTCTGAGACACAATATCCTTCTAAATGTTAAATTTCATTGAGATCCAATCACCTGTTCGTAAGTTAAAAATACCTAATTTTTGTAATTTTTCAAAATTAACCCCTCCCAACTACCCCAAAGAGAGCAGATCCCTTCCAGTTATTTTAATCATGTATCTAGGACTTGTGCTTATTTTCCTCACTAAGTTTCATCCCGATTACTCCACTCTAAGTGTTTTCCAAGTTTTAGGTTTCCCCCTCCCAATTCCCTCACCCCAATGTCATCAGATCCGATCGGAATTTAAAACAAGAGCTCTAAGACACAATATCCTTCTGAATATCAAATTTCATTGAGATCTGATCACCCGTTCGTAAGTTAAAAATACCTCATTTTTTCTAATTTTTCAGAATTAACCCCCTCCCCCCAACTACCCCAAAGAGAGTGGATCCGTTCCGGTTATGACAATCATTTATCTAGGACTTGTGCTTATTTTTCCCACCAAGTTACATCCCGATCCCTTCACTCTAAGTGTTTTCCAAGATTTTAGCGTTTCATAAAAAGTATTCAAAAAAGGTTGAAACTTTTTTTCGTTTGTTGTCGCTTGTAATTCCCACTTGAGCTATGAAAAAAAGTTATACTTGATTATATAAAATCAATATTAAATATGTCTAATTAACCCAGGGACGAAATGAAAACAAGCCAATTTTTGTATTTGTGTTTATGTCATAATTTAAAAAATAATTTCAAAACAATTTTTGTTTGTCGTCGAAACCTTCTACTAATTATTTAAAATTCACCTAGGAGCAAATCTTACTCTAAATCCATCCACCATACTATTAGTTTTGATATTCCAGTGTTAAAGTACCTGCCTTCAAAAGAAAATTCTATCTTGGAGTCATTGTTGACCTGAATTTCAGCTGGAATGCTCATATCACTAGCCTAAGGCTTAAATTGGGAAGGAAAGTAGGTGTAATGCATCGTCTCAAATTTTTTGTTCCTTTTTGTGCTTTAAAATCAATCTATTTTTCCCTCTTTCATTCGTATATTAATTATTGTTCGATTCCAAAGTGGAAATCCACAGTGGAAATCAGTTTTGTGATTATTCCGGCCCTTTGTCCAAGGGCCGTCTTCAGCACAATACGAGAACAAGAGAGAAAATATCTATCTATATATATAAAAATAAGTTGTCTGTGTGTGGATCTGTGGATGGATCAGGTGACGTCATGTTTCGGCTGACGTCATGAAATTAGTTGCCATCATTTTTGCTTTGAAGGTGACGTCATTCAAGTTATATAAGACATATGTTCGCCGTCATGTTTCGGCTGACGTCATGAAATTAGTTGCCATCATTTTTGCTTTGAAGGCGTGACGTCATTCAAGTTATATAAGACGTATGTTTGCGTAGAATTCTATTAATGCTTAAGTTTATAATGACTGATGAAGATGCTCAAAGAGTCTATGCCAAAAAACTTGCTGCTGATAGAGAAAGTCAGAAAAGAAAGCGTGCCGAGGAACTACCAGAGCAACGCGAAAGCAGACTTGCTGCTAAAAGAGAAAGTGAAAAAAGAAGGCGTGCCGAGGAACTACTAGAGCAACGCAGAAGCAGACTTGCTGCTAAAAGAGAAAGTGAAAAAAGAAGGCGTGCCGAGGAATCAAAAGACCAGCAGGGAAACAGGCTTGAGGCTGATAGAGAAAGAAAGAACAGAAAGCATGCCGAGGAACTACCAGAGCAACGCAGAAGCAGACTTGCTGCTAAAAGAGAAAGTGAAAAAAGAAGGCGTGCCGAGGAACTACTAGAGCAACGCAGAAGCAGACTTGCTGCTAAAAGAGAAAGTGAAAAAAGAAGGCGTGCCGAGGAATCAAAAGACCAGCAGGGAAACAGGCTTGCTGCTGATAGAGAAAGTAAGAAAAGAAAGCGTGCCGAGGAATCAGAGCAATCTGAAAGTTATCGCCTGGCATTCAGGTACAACCCAGTCGATGATTATAGCTTGAGTAGATGTGTTCAAATCGGGACAATGTCTAAAATTTGTCCCTATTGCAAGGCCTTGAAATTCAATGGTGAAACAATGGGAATGTGTTGCGCCTCAGGAAAAGTTAAACTTCCTCTATTGGCTGCACCACCAGAGCCATTGAAGACTTTCCTTACTGGAACTACGTCAGAATCTAAGCGTTTTTTGTCAAAAATCAGACAATACAACTCATGTTTCCAAATGACGTCGTTTGGAGCCCAAATCGAAAATCCAGATCAATTTATGTCTACTTTCAAAGTAAAAGGGCAAATTTATCATAAAGCAGGGTCCCTTCTACCATTCTCAGGCGAGAATCATAAATTTTTACAATTGTACTTCATCAGTGATAGAAATTCTGAATTGAATGCACGTTGCGAAATTTCTCCCAACGTTGAAAGGGCAATCGTTTCCCAATTGCAACATCTTTTCCACGAAAATAATAAGTTAGTGCGTCTGTTCAAAACAGCCATCGATTTGATTCCTACTGATACTCAAAACTTGCTGCTGATAGAGAAAGTCAGAAAAGAAAGCGTGCCGAGGAACTACCAGAGCAACGCGAAAGCAGACTTGCTGCTAAAAGAGAAAGTGAAAAAAGAAGGCGTGCAGAGGAACTACTAGAGCAACGCAGAAGCAGACTTGCTGCTAAAAGAGAAAGTGAAAAAAGAAGGCGTGCCGAGGAATCAAAAGCCCAGCAGGGAAACAGGCTTGAGGCTGATAGAGAAAGAAAGAACAGAAAGCATGCCGAGGAACTACCAGAGCAACGCAGAAGCAGACTTGCTGCTAAAAGAGAAAGTGAAAAAAGAAGGCGTGCCGAGGAACTACTAGAGCAACGCAGAAGCAGACTTGCTGCTAAAAGAGAAAGTGAAAAAAGAAGGCGTGCCGAGGAATCAAAAGACCAGCAGGGAAACAGGCTTGCTGCTGATAGAGAAAGTAAGAAAAGAAAGCGTGCCGAGGAATCAGAGCAATCTGAAAGTTATCGCCTGGCATTCAGGTACAACCCAGTCGATGATTATAGCTTGAGTAGATGTGTTCAAATCGGGACAATGTCTAAAATTTGTCCCTATTGCAAGGCCTTGAAATTCAATGGTGAAACAATGGGAATGTGTTGCGCCTCAGGAAAAGTTAAACTTCCTCTATTGGCTGCACCACCAGAGCCATTGAAGACTTTCCTTACTGGAACTACGTCAGAATCTAAGCGTTTTTTGTCAAAAATCAGACAATACAACTCATGTTTCCAAATGACTTCGTTTGGAGCCCAAATCGAAAATCCAGATCAATTTATGTCTACTTTCAAAGTAAAAGGGCAAATTTATCATAAAACAGGGTCCCTTCTACCATTCTCAGGCGAGAATCATAAATTTTTACAATTGTACTTCATCAGTGATAGAAATTCTGAATTGAATGCACGTTGCGAAATTTCTCCCAACGTTGAAAGGACAGTCGTTTCCCAATTGCAACATCTTTTCCACGAAAATAATAAGTTAGTGCGTCTGTTCAAAACAGCCATCGATTTGATGCCTACTGATACTCATAAAATTGTTATTTCCGCTGACAAAACGCCTCCTGGCCAACATGTGCGTAGATACAATGCTCCGACTATCGACGAAGTGGCAATCGTTATGGTCAGTGATCAGTTTTTACCTCGAGATATTATTCTACATAAGCGAAACGCTCAGTTGTTAAGAATTGCTGAAACTCATCGATGCTACGATGCCCATACAATATCCTATCATTTTTTGGGATGGAGCCGACGGCTATCACTTTAATATTAAATTGATGAATCCAGCCACTAACAAAGAAATGAATAAGAAATGCAGTGCAATGCATTATTATTCCTATAGACTAATGATTCGGCAGGATGAAGAAAATTATATTTTAAAATGCCGTGAATTGTTTCACCAATTTATGGTTGATATGTATGCTAAAATTGAATCAGAACGTTTGCTATATATCCGCCTGAATCAGACCAAGCTCCGCTCTGAACAATACATTCATTTGCGAGATGCAGTTATAAATGACGGTAATACCACAAACGTTGGAAGATTAACAATTTTACCTTCGTCATATGTTGGCAGTCCCCGTCATGTGCATGAATATGCTCAAGATGCTATTGCGTATGTTCGTCTCTATGGTCGTCCAGATTTATTTATTACATTTACATGTAATCAATCTTGGGACGAGATACTGCAGCTTTTACTTCAAGGACAATCGGCGGTTCATAGGCATGACATTACGGCACGTGTCTTCCGGCAAAAGTTGAAATCACTGATAAACTACCTTGTAAAACATGAAGTGTTTGGGTCAGTGCGATGCTGGATGTACTCAGTGGAATGGCAAAAACGAGGTTTGCCACACGCACATATACTAATCTGGCTACATAAAAAAATTACTTCAAACGAAATTGATGATGTGATTTCCGCTGAAATACCTGATAAAAATGTCGATAAGGGGTTACATGATATTATTGTAAAAAATATGATACATGGACCTTGCGGTGCACTGAACGAAAATTCACCATGCATGGCCAAAGGAAGGTGCACAAAGCAATATCCTCGACTTTTAGTACCCAAAACAATTACTGGCAATGATGGTTACCCACAATATAGAAGAAGATCTACTGAAGATGGCGGTAAAACAGCAATAATAAAGAAGCGTAACGGTACCACCATCGAAGTAGATAACCAGTGGGTTGTTCCATATTCCCCTTTATTATCAAAAACATTTAATGCACACATAAACGTTGAATACTGTAACTCCGTAAAGGCAATCAAATACATATGTAAATACGTCAACAAAGGCAGTGACATGGCAGTTTTTGGCTTGCAGTCTGAAATCAAAGATTTCGATGAAATCGTAGAATATCAGGCTGGAAGATACATAAGCAGTAATGAAGCTGTTTGGTGAATTCTTTCATTTCCGATACATGAACGTAGTCCAGCTGTTGTTCACTTAGCGGTACATTTACAGAATGGTCAACGTGTTTATTTCACGGAAACCAACGTGCAACAAAGAGTCCTGAATCCACCGGATACAACATTAACAGCTTTTTTTTTCGCTTTGCAAAAATGATTCTTTTGCGAAAAAACTGCTGTATACTGAAGTGCCTTCGTATTACACGTGGAATACTAAAAATAAAGTATTTGAACGTCGAAAACAGGGTAAGTCAGTCGACGGCCAACCTACCATCTTCAAAGATACCACGATAGGAAGACTCTACACCGTTCACCCCAATCAACATGAATGCTTCTGTCTACGCCTGCTTTTGGTGAATGTACCCGGTCCGACATCCTTTGAGTATTTGAGGACTGTAAATGGTACTATACATGACACTTACCGTAGTGCATGCCAAGCTCTGAATTTATTGGAGAATGACCAACGCTGGGATAACTGCATCAATGACGCGTGCGAAACGTCAACCCCAAGTCAAATTCGTGCATTGTTTGGCATCATTTTAACAACTTGCTCTCCATCAGCTCCTACAGATTTATGGGAAAAATATAAGTCAAAAATGTCCGAAGATATACTTCATCGAAAACAGTTAGAGACGTCAGACATGACTTTTGATTTTACACCAGAAATTTATAACTACACTTTAGTTGTTATAGAAGATTTTTGCATAAGTATGGCAAACAAACGTCTTCAGGGTTTGGGAATGCCTTCACCTAACCGTATCGCTGCTGTTTCGACATGTGTAGAATTGGATCGTGAACAAAGTTACAGTACGAGTGATCTATTGTCGTATGTACAAAATAACATTTCCAAGTTAACGTCGGAACAAAAAGACATTTATGATACGATAATGCATTGTGTCGATAACAACGTTGGAAAAATTTTCTTTTTGGATGCGCCAGGAGGTACTGGTAAAACGTTTGTGATAAAACTGATTCTGGCATCAATTCGATCTAAAAATGATATAGCGTTGGCAATTGCGTCGTCCGGAATAGCCGCAACATTGCTGCCTGGTGGAAGAACTGCTCATTCCGCTTTGAAATTGCCTCTGAACTTGCATTCTACAGAAACTCCCACGTGCAATATTTCCAAATCATCTGGGATGGGTAAAGTATTGCAGCAATGCAAACTTATTATTTGGGATGAGTGCACAATGGCACACAAAAAATCGCTCGAGGCTCTGGATCAATGCTTGAAAGATTTGCGAGGGAAGTCGAAACCCTTTGGCAGCACCTTAATATTGCTTGCGGGAGATTTCAGGCAAACATTACCTATAATACCTAGATCAACTCCTGCAGACGAAATGAATGCTTGCCTGAAAAATTCTAATTTATGGGCACACGTAAAAACATTAAAATTAACTACAAATATGCGTGTCCGATTGCAAAACGATGACTCTGGTCAAACATTTTCAGATCAATTGCTGGCAATGGGAAACGGAAAGCTCCCAGTAGACTCAATTTCAGGACGTATACAACTACCTGCTGATTTCTGTAATTTAGTGACGTCCAAAAATGAATTGATTGAAAAAGTATTTCCGAATATTCTAAAAAATTATAAAAATAATAAATGGCTAAGTGAAAGAGCGATTCTCGCACCCAAAAATATAGACGTCCACGAAATCAACAATATTGTTTTGACCAAGATTCAAGACCAGGCAGTCCTTTACAAGTCAGTCGACACAGTTTTGGAACCAAATGAAGCGGTTAATTATCCATCTGAATTTTTAAATTCCATAGATCTTTCAGGGTTTCCACCACACGTGCTACAACTAAAAATAGGCGTACCAATAATATTGTTACGTAACATAAACCCACCAAAGCTTTGCAATGGCACTCGACTTGCCGTAAAAAAAAACAATGGAAAACCTAATAGAGGCCACAATCCTGACAGGGCCTTTTGAGGGTGAGGCTGTTCTTATTCCTCGCATTCCCATGATTCCAACAGATCTGCCTTTTCTATTTAAAAGATTGCAATTCCCAATTCGATTAGCATTTGCAATCACCATTAACAAAGCTCAAGGTCAATCATTAGAAAAATGTGGTATTGATCTTAATACTGATTGTTTTTCCCATGGACAATTGTACGTTGCATGTTCGAGGGTCGGTAAACCTGACAATCTATTTATATGCAGCGAGAATTGGACAGCGAAGAATGTTGTATATTCGCAAGTTTTACGCAGTTAATTTGTATTTCGGAACCAAATTCAGCGGTTAATTATCCATCTGAATTTTTAAATTCCATAGATCCTTCAGGGTGTCCACCACACCTGCTACAACTAAAAATAGGCGTACCAATAATACTTTTAAGAAATATCAACCCACCAAAGCTTTGCAATGGCACGCGACTTGCCGTAAAAAAAAAACAATGGAAAACCTAATAGATGCCACAATCTTGACAGGGCCTTATGAGGGTGAGGCTGTTCTTATTCCTCGCATTCCCATGATTCCAACGGATCTGCTTTTTTAATTTAAAAGATTGCAATTCCCAATTCGATTAGCATTTGCAACCACCATCAACAAAGCTCAAGGGCAATCACTAGAAAAATGCGGTATAGATCTTAATACAGATTGCTTTACCAATGTACAATTGTATGTTGCATCTTTGAGGGTCGGTAAACCTGACAATCTATTTATACGCACAGACAATGGGACAGCGAAGACTGTTGTATATTCACAAGTTTTACGTAGTTAATTTGTATTGTATCTATCTATCTATCTATCTATATAAAAACGAGTTGTGTGTATGCATGTTTGTTTGTTTGTAAAAAGAGCGTTTGCATATGACGTCATTATTAGTACATACGGCTTTGTATATGGACAGACAATGGGAAAGCCAAGAATGTTGTATATTCGCAATTTTTACGTAGTTTGAAACACATATATAAATCTATCTATATTCACAGATTACAGATCTGCCTTTTCTATTTAAAAGATTGCAATTCCCAATTCGATTAGCATTTGCAATCACCATTAACAAAGCTCAAGGTCAATCATTAGAAAAATGTGGTATTGATCTTAATACTGATTGTTTTTCCCATGGACAATTGTACGTTGCATGTTCGAGGGTCGGTAAACCTGACAATCTATTTATATGCAGCGAGAATTGGACAGCGAAGAATGTTGTATATTCGCAAGTTTTACGCAGTTAATTTGTATTTCGGAACCAAATTAAGCGGTTAATTATCCATCTGAATTTTTAAATTCCATAGATCCTTCAGGGTGTCCACCACACCTGCTACAACTAAAAATAGGCGTACCAATAATACTTTTAAGAAATATCAACCCACCAAAGCTTTGCAATGGCACGCGACTTGCCGTAAAAAAAAAACAATGGAAAACCTAATAGATGCCACAATCTTGACAGGGCCTTATGAGGGTGAGGCTGTTCTTATTCCTCGCATTCCCATGATTCCAACGGATCTGCTTTTTTAATTTAAAAGATTGCAATTCCCAATTCGATTAGCATTTGCAACCACCATCAACAAAGCTCAAGGGCAATCACTAGAAAAATGCGGTATAGATCTTAATACAGATTGCTTTACCAATGTACAATTGTATGTTGCATCTTTGAGGGTCGGTAAACCTGACAATCTATTTATACGCACAGACAATGGGACAGCGAAGACTGTTGTATATTCACAAGTTTTACGTAGTTAATTTGTATTGTATCTATCTATCTATCTATCTATATAAAAACGAGTTGTGTGTATGCATGTTTGTTTGTTTGTAAAAAGAGCGTTTGCATATGACGTCATTATTAGTACATACGGCTTTGTATATGGACAGACAATGGGAAAGCCAAGAATGTTGTATATTCGCAATTTTTACGTAGTTTGAAACACATATATAAATCTATCTATATTCACAGGTGGGACACAGGGACACAACTACAATGGCGCGTAACTAATATGGCGCGTAACTAATATGGCGCGTAACGACTTACGCGCGCGGGGGGGCTTGGGGAGGGGCGCGAAGCGCCCCCACCAACTAGTGTATATATAAATAAACGTACATTAAATTGTGAGAATTAAAACTAAGTAATGTTATTTAAAAACTTTTTTAAAAACAGCCCTAGCATCCTTATTTCAACGAAGTTCAACCAGAACTGACAAAAAGAATGAAGTGATAATATAAACTCATTCAATCTAAAGAGAACAAAGTGATTAAATGCAATTTCTCAGAGCCAACCTTGCTTTTTTAGCAGCCTGTCTCAAAGGACTTTTCGTAGCTGGTTCAATGCTATTATAAATCGGTTTAGTAAAATATTTTGTTAGATCATTTTTAATTAAATTTGAGTATAAACAATTTAGTGAGTATTCCCCTAAGTCCCTGTTCAAAGAAATATTATTATTTATTTTGAGATTAATTCCGATTGATTCTCGAACCCCCTGTTTTATCCCCAAATCATTACTGATGAGTGAAGATTTTTCAATAAGTATTGTGTGGGACGGACTATTAAATATATGCCAACCTAAAGCCGAATCAAAGTAGTTGTTGGAACCATTTGAAATTAATGCCTTGTCCATATCTTTTTTATGCTGTTGTAACCGTTTTTCTAGATTCTGATGGGTTCTACCGACATAGTTATTTTCACAATCACAGGGTATTTGATAGACCCCCTATGGCAAGTAACTATGGTCTTATCTTTACCAGAATTTAAGAAATTAAGGATTTTAAAATTATTAGTAAAAACTACGTACAGATTATTTTTTGTGCAAATATTTCTTTTATTTTGTTGTGATTTTTGAGATTTACGGAAGATAGACAATATTTGAGGGCTTATCAGTAGCCTCACACTGTGAAATATCTTCTTCGATTTTACAAGAACGTTTTGTATTTTACACTTAATTACTTTATCAAACAGTTCGTGGTAACGAACTGTAGTAAGGAGCGACCCGGCTCAATAGTAACCAAAACTCTAAAGAATTTAATTTTGATATCAATAGCTACATCAAAAGAATCGCATTTTAATGCTGATTTTAAATATATAAGTTTCATCAAGTTTAGTTCTACCCATCAAAAGTTACGAGCCTGAGAAAATTTGCCTTATTTATGAAAATAGGGGGTAACACCCCCTAAAGATCGTAGGATCTTAACGAAAATGACACCATCAGATTCAGCGTATCAGAGAACCCTACTGTAGAAGTTTCAAGCTCCTATCTACAAAAATGTGGAATTTTGTATTTTTTGCCAGAAGACAAATCACGGGTGCGTGTTTATTTGTTTTTGTGTTTTTTTTTTGTTTTTTTTTCCCCAGGGGTCATCGTATCGACCAAGTGGTCCTAGAATGTCGAAAGAGGGCTCATTCTAACGGAAATGAAAAGTTCTAGTGCCCTTTTTAAGTGACCAAAAAATTTGGAGGGCATCTAGGCCCACCTCCCACGCTCATTTTTTTCCCAAAGTCAACGGATCAAAATTTTGAGATAGCCATTTTGTTCAGCATAGTCGAAAACCATAATAACTATGTCTTTGGGGATGACCTACTCCCCCACAATCCCTGGGGGAGGGGCTGCAAGTTACAAACTTTGACCAGTGTTTACATATAGGAATGGTTATTGGGAAGTGTACAGACGTTTTCAGGGGGATTTTATTTTATTTGGGGGTGGGGCTGAGGAGAGGGGGCTATGTTGGAGGATCTTTCCTTGGAGGAATCTGTCATGGGGGAAGAAAAATTCAATGAAAAGGGCGCAGGATTCTCTAGCATTACTATAAGAAAACAATGAAAAATAAACATGAAAACGTTTCTTCAAATGAAAGGAAGAAGTAGCATTGAAACTTAAAACGAACAGAGATTATTACGCATATGAGGGGTTCTAAAAATACTTTAGCATAAAGAGCGAGGTATTTAGGAGGATATAAATACCTTGCTCTTTATGCTAAAGTATTTTTAGTAATTTCAACTATTTATTCTACGGCCTTTCTGATTCAGGGGTCATTCTTAAAGAATTGGGACAAAACTTACGATTTAGTGTAAAGAGCGAGGTATTAACGAGGGTACAAACCCCCTCGTATACATAATAAAAATATAAGGTTATGAAAGTTTGTTACGTAAGTTAATTCTTAAGTTACGCATATTTTTTACTAATAAAAACGTTCGTTAAAATTAAAAGTTCTAGTTGCCTTTTTAAGTAACCGAAAAATTACAGGGCAACTAGGCCTCCTTCCTCACCCCTTATTTCTCAAAATCATCTGATCAAAACTAAGAGAAAGCCATTTAGCCAAAAAAGGAATTAATATGCAAATTTAATTTTAATAATTTATGTGCGGAGAGCCAAAACCAAACATGCATTAATTCAAAAACGTTCAGAAATTAAATAAAAAAAAACTAATTTTTTTAGCTGAAAGTAAGGAGCGACATTAAAACTTAAAACGAACAGAAATTACTCCGTATATGAAATGGGTTGTCCCCTCCAGAATCCCTCGCTCTTTACGCTAAAGTTTGACTTTTTGCCACAATTCTACTTTTTAAAACAATTAAAAGCTTTAGCGTAAAGAGCGAGGGATTGTGGAGGGGACAACCCATTTCATATACGGAGTAATTTCTGTTCGTTGTAAGTTTTAATGTCGCTCCTTACTTTCAGCTAAAAAAATTAGTTTTTTTTTATTTAATTGACAAAAGGAATGGGGTATCCATTACCAAAAAGAATATCTCTGATGAAGTTTTTATTTCTGCATTTATGTACGAATCAGAGCAAATATTCAGGGCACGATCAATGAGGGAAGTTACAACTGCTCTTTTAACTTGTGGGGGGGGGTGATTTGAATTTAAGTGAAGATATCTATTGTTTTGTGTTTGCTTTCGATAGATAGTAAAATCCAGTTTATCAGCATTACGAACAATTAACACATCTTAAAACGGTAGTTTATTTTCAATTTCAACTTCTAGGGTGAACTGTAAATTTCGGTCATAAGTGTTAAGATGATCTAAGAAGCCCCGAAGTTCAGCTTCCCCATAATTCCAAAGTGAAATTACGTCATCCATATAACGACCCCAATAGACGTGTTTTAAAAAATAAGAATTTAATGCCGAATTTTCAAGGTTCTCGACATAAATATTTGCCAGTAGCCCGAATAAAGGTGCCCCCATGGGCAGCCCATTTTTTTGCTGGTAAAAACAAATCGCAAAATTGAAAATACATAGAAAACGTATTACAAATTCTAACTAGAGGCATTAAAACTTCACAATCAATTCCCGTCGCTGAAGCCTCGATTAGGTGGTAATTTTCTTGTATTTTGTTTTTTAATAATTTCTCAGAAATAGTCACATCTATATTTGCATATATGGAAACAATGCCAAAACTACTAACTATTGTGTTTTCTGAAATACTTGTGCTGCTAAGTTTTTCAACCAAATCTGTCGAATTACGAATATAGGAATTTTGAGAATACAATAAAGGTTTGAAAGCTGTGTAAAGCCATTTCACAATATTGGCAGGGGGGCTTTAGTACACGCTACGATAGGTCTTAAGGAAATACCCTGTTTATGTATTTTTGGTAAACCGTAGAGTTTGGGACAGAAACTACCACGGGGAGAAAATTTATTGTATAATTGTGGGGTGATTTTACCATTTTGTTTTAGCTGCTTTAATTCATATGTAGTATTATTCGCAAACTGGTCAGTACGATCATGAGTTATTGTGTTATGAGTTATCAGTGATTATTTATTTGAGTAGTTTCAGTCACATATTTCTCCTATTGTGAAGTTACAAAATAAAGCAATGAGAATCCTTTCGATGTTATTTTATTCCCCAGTTTCTTTTCCTGGTAAATTAAGCAATTCGTGGTAACGAACTGTGGTAAGGAGCGACCCGGCTCAAGAGTAAACGAAACTCTAAAAAACGGAATTTTGATGCTACAAGATACATCAGAAGAATCAAATTTTCATGCTGATTCTAAATATATAAGTTTCATCAAGTTTAATCTTTGTCATCAAAAGTTACGAGCCTGAGAAAATTTGCCTTATTTTGGAAAATAGGGGGAAACACCCCCTAAAAGTCAAAGAATCTGAACGAAAATCACTCCATCGCATTCAGCGTATCAGAGAACTCTATAGCAGAAGCTTCTATCTACAAAAAAGAGGAATTTCATATTTTTTGCCAGAAGACAGATCACGGGTGTGTGTTTAATTGTTTGTTTGTTTTTTGTTTTTTTTCCCAGGGGTCATCGTATCGACCAAGTGGTCCTAGAATCTCGCAAGAGGGCTCATTCTAATGGAAATGAAAAGTTCTAGTGCCCTTTTTAAGTTACCAAAAAAATTGGAGGGCACCTGGGCCCCCTCCCACGCTCATTTGTTTCCCAAAGTCAACAGATCAAAATTCTGAGATAGCCATTTTGTTCCACATAGTCGAAAACCATAATAACTATGTCTTTGGAATGACTCACTCCCCCAAAGTCCTGTGGGGAGGGGCTGCAAGTTACAAACTTTGTCCAGTGTTTACATACAGTAATGGTTATTGGGAAGTGTACAGACGTTTTCAGGGGGATTTTTTTGGTTTGGGGTGGGGTTGAGGAGAGGGGGCTATGTGGGAGAATCTTACCTTGGAGGAATATCTCATAGGGGACGAGAAATTCAACGAAAAGGGTGCGGGATTTTCTAGCATTAATATATAAAAAAACAATGAAAAAATAAACATGAAAGTTTTTTCAACTGAAAGTAAGGAGTAGCATTTAAACCTAAAACGAACATAGATTATTACGCATATGAGGGGTTCTAAAAATACTTTAGCATAAAGAGCGAGGTATTTAGGACGAGATAAATACCTTACTAAAAGTATTTTTAGTAATTTCAACTATTTATTCTACGGCCTTTCTGATTCAGGGGTCATTTTTAAAGAATTGGGACAAAACTTAAGATTTAGAGTAAAGAGCGAGGTATTAACGAGGGGACAAACCCCCTCTTATACATGACAAAAAATATAAGAATGTAAAAGTTTGTTACGTAAGTTAATTCTTAAGTTACGCATATTTTTTACTAATAAAAACGTTCGCTAAAAATTAAAAGTTCTAGTTGCCTTTTTAAGTAACCGAAAAATTGGAGGGCAACTAGGCCTCCTTCCCCACCCCTTATTTCTCAAACTATACAAAACTAAGAGAAAGCCATTTAGCCAAAAAAGAATTAATATGAAAATTTCATTTTAATAATTTATGTGCGGAGAGCCAAAATCAAAAATTCATTAAATCAAAAACATTCAGAAATTAAATAAAAAAACTAGATTGAAAGTAAGAAGTGACATTAAAAGTTAAAACGAACCGAAATTACTCCGTATATGAAATGGTTTGTCCCCTCCGCAATCCTTTGCTCTTTACGCTAAAGCTTTTAATTGTTTTAAAAAGCAGAATTGTGACAGAGTCAAACTTTAGCGTAAAGAGCGAAGGATTGCGGAGGGGACAATCTATTTCATATAGGGAGTAATTTCTGTTCGTTTTAAGTTTTAATGTTGCTCCTTACTTTCAGTTTAAAAAACTAGTTTTTTTATTTAATCTCCAACTAAGGGTCTTTACAGCTATTTTAATATCATTCCGGTTAGTCAAATTTTAGCTTTTCAATGTATACTTTTCCGTGTCCGTTATCTAAAGTCATAAATATATATAGTAATTCAAAATGCATTTTAGAATTCCTTTTTCTTTTTGGGGGACGGGGGGGGGGGAATGCTTAACATTCGAAAGTTTTGAGAAGGGATTAATCGTAGTGACAGGGAATTAAACGGCTTTGTGGACACTTCAAACTTTTGTAGACACACATGGTGTTTGAACCAAAAAATTGTTTTCCAAAAACACCATATAAAACACATTTACACCATATATACCAAAAACACCATGTCAAACACATGGTGTTTGAACCACATGGTGTAAACATTAAATGCACCCATTCAATGTACTTCCTATAAGCGGCTGTATTTAAGATTTTTTAATTCAGAGGGGGAGGGGCCTGATCAGTAATTAGACCACCAGGAAGAGAGCAATCTTCTTTCAACTCGTTAAGGAAAAAACAGCTACTGAAGTTGAGAGAAGTCGAAACTTAAAACAAACAAATATTATTGCTTTAAAGATTATGCAACGTATGTCCACAAAACTACCGAAAACTAACATAGTCGTGATATTTTCTCATATTTGTAGAGTTTTTATAACTAGCACTTCGCTGAAACCACAAACCAACTATAAAATACAAGATGTTTTCTTAGGAGGAAAAATTTCCATAAGTAGTCTACTGAAAATAATTAACTAATTTATGAGCCTCTTAGTAGTATTTCATAGGCCATGATATCTATAGTTATTGATGCAAAATTATTATTCTCTTAAAAAAAACTCAAGCTAGTTCAGTTATCAATAGGGATTCGGTTATCGCGAGTTTCTGAAACCTATAAATATTGCAAAATATCACAAGTCAGTTTATTTGAACTGGGTTTGGAGATATATATTGCGTAAACTGAAAAGCAATAAATTTTAACTTCACTAACTACTTCCATTTGGTTCGGTCCTTACTTCCATAAGAAAAAAATTGTTTTTTTTTAAATTAAATTTTGCTCTTTTTATTTCTTAAAATGGCAAACCTTAAAAGCTATATTTGTCCAAGACGATGAAACTAAAGAAGTCAAGATAAGATTTTTTTTTAAATAGGATATTAAATATTTTACTGCTTTCCTCCCTTAAAATTTCAAATGAGATATATGCAGCTGTGTCACGCAGATAAAAAGCCCGAAGGGTTTGTTAATGGCATCTTTGAGAGGTTGCTGGTAAGAAATTCGATTGTTTTCATGAAAATGAGTATAGACAAATGAGATATTTTTTTTCGTTACGCCGTTATATCGAAATACGTTTTTAGTATTCCCTTTTTAAGGGAGCTGGGAGGTGAATGGCAGAGGAGGGGATATCAAAAACCTCCGATTAGAGGTTTATGGCCAGATGATTACAATTGTACCCTTTATTACGCTATCGGTATTCAAGACAGAGTGCTCAAAACTTTCAGGTCAGACTTTTATATCATGAAAAGCTGATTGGCTGATTTAGAATTTCCCTGCATTTGACCCTCTTTGGGCAAAACCTGCGGCAAGAGTAACTATAGACACCACTTTGTTGTAACATTGGAATTATTTTTACTAACGAATGATTTCTCATTTTGATATTGTTGTTTTAGCATTGTTTGCACGTCTTTTAGTTTTCTTGTTTTCATATTATTTTTTTTGTTTGTATTATTTTATGACTCCGGAAGTCAAATTTAGCCCTTCGAGGCTTTTGAAATAAATTTTTGAAATTAATATCTTATCATATCTTAAATTATCTCTTTTGCAACAAAAGTTTTGTCAGAGGCAACGCCATAATGTTGCCTATAGTAAGGAGCCGTAAGGCTTCAATGTTTTATTTTTGATAATTTTTTCCAAGAGGTACTTCAAATGGAAGGTCTGGTCGTATAAGCTTTGAAGGAGCTCATTTGATTGCAAATTGTATAACTATTTCTCTGGGATTGACAGAACCCCTCACAGCCGTGGGGAAAGGGTTCTAAGTTATCCAAGTTGCACGTTGTTAACACATGAGGTATTTATGGAAGGGATGGTCTTATTAACCTTAGAGGAGGTTCATTTGACTGCAAATCAAAGTTGTAGTTCCCTGTTTAAGAGTCAAAAGTGATTGGAGGGCAGCCAGGCCCCCCACCCAAACCGTTTTTTCCCGAACGGATCCGATCAAAAGTTTTAAAAAAGCTATTTCGCTCAAAACATTTTATAGGCAATATAACTATGCCTCTGGGGTTGACAACCCCATAGCCCCCGGGGCAAAGTAGGTAAGCTATATTATTTGTCCATTGTTAAGATACAAAGTTGATATGGAAGGTTGGTCGCATAAAACTTTGCAGGGGACTCATTCACGAAAAGCTTTATGCAGACTTAATTCTACATATTGCGATCATTCTATATTGTTTCTGGCCGGTTTACGCCTGTTTCTTAATAGTCAACATTTGCAAAATATATGAGTTCTGTATTTTCGCTATTGCAAAAATTTGTTGTATCTGCCGGGTTCATGTAGGAATTGGAAGATTATTAGAAAGTTTTGTGCCACTGATATTATCTTTGCTTACAAAAAACTTTATGGTAGATTAGGTACTGATGCCTGTCAACGTTTGGGTCCTTATCACCCTTTGACTAGATTGTATTGGTTGTATTGTCTGTTTTGTATTTTCGTTCTTTCGGACGATTGGAGATCGGAGTGCAACTAAACTCCTCTCACACCTTTTTTCCTCAAATGCATCCGATCAAATTTCTTTGATCATTATTTTTTTAGGTCAATAGGCTCAAAATAGCTAAAAGGTCAAATAACAATGCCTCCGGGGTTGAAAAACCTCTTCCCCTAGCCCCTAGTCCAAGGTCTGTAAACTGTGCAAGCTGGCTCTTGTTAACATATATTTTTTATCAGGAAAAGAGAGCATCCTGGTTCTCCTGGATCTCTAAAAAACCTTAGAGTATTACGGTGAATTACCTATCGAATATATCTTTATTTCTTAATCAATATTACAAACCTTCTTTCTTTCTCTTATTGGGAATCAAGGGAAAACCATATTCCTATTTGTGTTTTTACCTTCTCTTATTTAATTTCAAGATTTGCAATATGGGAGCATAACATTCGAAGCATGGTAATGAATAGTATGGGTAACTTATTAAAGTGAGAACTGGTGCTAACATCGACGAAAAATACTATCAACGCAACCTAGCTTTTGGTAACACTTGACATTTCAAGGAGGCACACTCGTGCCTCTATAAAGAGGTGACACACGACAATGTTAAGCGATCTTCGGTTCCAGTGGTCGCAGACGGATGGGGAGGGATGCATTTCGTAGCCCGAGCTCCAACTAAGAAACCTGCAAAATTTCATCCCCCTCCAACTTTTTCTTCATGGGGAAAATCTGGCCGAAAGTTTCGACCTGTCAACCCAAGCCCCCCTTTAACGTTGTCCGATCGGGCTGAAATTCACAAGTTAAGGTCCCCTAGGGCCCAGGAGCTTATCCGCGAAATTTCAGCTTGATCCGATAACTCCTTCCCTGTTTTCCAGAAACCACGCATAGCCACTTAAAATTCATTTACTTTTTTTTTCGCCACGCCTACAGGTCACATCCGACATCGGATCTGGGTGTACGAAGACTCATTCGATGCGGAATTCTCCGAGTAAGTGCCCATGAAAGTTTCGTAGGAAAATCTTAACCCCCCGAAAGTTTCGACCCTCCAACCCCCCCCCCCCCCCACCCCTTTTAACGTTGTCCGATCGGGCTGAAATTCACAAGTTAAGGTCCCCTACGGCCCAGGAGCTTATCCGCGAAATTTCAGCTTGATCCGATAACTCCTGTTTTCCAGAAACCACCCATTAGCTATTTAAATTAACGGACTTCTCTCCATAAGAGCCCATGTTAATTTGAAATTTTTAAAAGCTATTGAGAAGTTATATTTACACACATGCAAGTTATTAGCTCAGTTGGTAGAGCGTGAGACTTTTAATCCTCTGGTCAAGGGTTCAAGTCCCTTACGGGAGATTTTTTTTCACAACATCAAAAAAATTTTGATAACACCTGGACAGCTTATCATTTGAGAGATAACAGAATATTAGCTTCTTATGAGCAAAAGAAACATTTCGGTCATTCTATCTATTTTTTTTTCTATTTTATACAATGATTTAAAAGCGGGGGTGGGTTCCTCTCCTAATTCCTGTACGAGGAGTACAGGAACTATTAAATTACATCCACCATGGATTGTAGAAAAACGTACAGAATTAATATGAAAAAAAATTAAACCTGTACAAAAGAGTCTTTAAAAGCGGGGGGTTTGCCTCTCCTAATAGTCTTCTTATAGTCCTAATAGTCTAATTATTAAATTACATCCACCATGGATTGTAGAAAAACGTACAGAAATAATATGAAAAAAACTTCGTTTTCTTAAAGAGTTAAAGAGGCTGCGTCCCAAAGTCGAACCTTAAAACGTACAGGAATTAGAAGAGGCAGTTGGGGGGGCTGCCGCCCCCCAAACCCCCAGCTTTTAAAGACTCTTTTGTACAGGTTTTTTGTTTTTTTGCTAACCCCCAGCTCTTGGCTTCGGAAAGGCCCTCTTTTAATTAACAAAAAATTGAAATGAATGAATAATGGAATAACTTCGAAAAATGTTAAACACAAGAGGACAGGAGAACCATTGCGCCGAAACTAGTAATTAGTAACAATGAATTCCCCCCCCCCCAAAAAAAAAAAACCTGTACAAAAGAGTCTTTAAAAGCTGGGGGTTTGGGGGGCGGCAGCCCCCCAACTGCCTCTTCTAATTCCTGTACGTTTTAAGGTTCGACTTTGGGACGCAGCCTCTTTAACTCTTTAAGAAAACGAAGTTTTTTTCATATTATTATAATAATAAGAATACTTAATTTACTTAGTCTGCTTAGTAAAATAAGGGTAGTAATAAGCATTTGATATCAGATCCTGACAAAAATGATTACAAGCTAAAAAAAAAAAAAAAAAATGGTAGGTATCGCCACAATCTAGATGGTATTGATAGTTTTTTGTCGACATTTGCGTCAGTTTCTACTCTTTTAAGTTATTCATACTCATTGCATGTTATTATGACACAGCACGTATTTTGAGAACCACAACTTTAGACTGTTCATCTCGTAAGGTAGGACTTCTGTACTGGTTCAATAATCCCGGGATCTATTTGTTTTCCAATGTCATAGACGTAATTAGCTAAGGTTGAATAAAGCGTCAGAGGCCAACTATAAGAATGATCTAATACATCAGGACTTTCTAAATTTCTTAATTATTTTATTCTATCATTTTCAAGCTGCATGTGAGCCAAAAAATATGTTCTGAATATCAAATGCTGCTATCATACTTTAATTATGTTGTTATATTTATGGCTTTGAATTCACTTTCTTTTGTGTATTATAAAAATCAATCAATACAACGATGATGCAAAGCGCACATCCATTTCCTCAGCGACAAAATTCTTGCATATAAACTAAGAGGTTATTCGTGCCAACAAGCAGGCACCAGAAGTTTTCGCAGCCAAAACTTCTAGCAACCTGAAAACAAAAGCTTTGCACTTGAGCCAGATTTGAATATAAAGTTAAATTTGTGCAAAGTTACAGAGCTAATAATGTGTATGTGCATAATTTGTTCTGCTGAATTCAACTTTCAGGTGTATTATTCATGTTTGACAAATTAGAGCGAAGATTTTGAGCAGATCTTTGAAATTAGAAAAGATGGAAACTTAGCACACCTGTCCTATCTAATTGATGAATCCGGAGCAATACAAAACGATATTTCATGAGCAGATTTTACTCGGAAACAATTTAGGGTTTACAATAGGCTTTTCAAAGTAATTTCTTGTCAGTATAATTTTCTTTTTCAGTACTGCAATTGGATGTTAAAATCAAGGAAAACACATATAATTCATGTTTATTGGCTTTTTATCAACAATGTGATTTTGCTATTGCTCAGATATTAGAATGCTTTGATTATCATTAAAAGATGAGGTTTGGCAGGGTTTCTGCAACAATTGTCTTGCTAACATTATCTTCGGCCGACCAAAGGTCATGATGTGGTGCAGGAGAGTTAATCAAGTAATACTTGATTGTGTCTTCACAACAGCAAATAATATGCTGAAATAAGCCAAAAATATCAGACAAAAGAACCGTTGCGTTTGTTTTTCAAAAAGCAACGTAAAAAATAGTTAAGTCATATCCTTAAAAAGTCACAAGACTATAGGCCTCAAAAGACTTTTCAGACTGAGCAGCTTGGCTCCTGGAAGCAACGTCAAGGATTATTTAACAATGATTTATGTAGCCTTGCCAAGTCCCAAATTGATGCTTTCAAGTGGTTTTTCAATATAAAAACAACTTTTTCGACCTTTTTGTTTGCAGCGAAAGAAGCTATAGATTGTTCAGCATGGTGAATGGGAGTTTGAAAGAACTTAGAAGCTGAGCGAATGTTGAAACACTTTATCTCAAAGCGCTAGTTGGCAAATAAATAAGCATTATCCTTTAAAAAACTCCTCAGGAAGGTCTTATTATTTATGTTTTTATTGTACGTGTTTTCCTAAAAGTACGCTATCAACTTCAGAATTCATCACTTTTGGAGTACAAAAAATCGTTCAAAGAGGGTCTTCAAATATAAAAAAAAACGATACAAACAGGAGAATAGTGTGAACATTTTCGAAGATTATTTAGAAAACTTTGAGATCTGGCTCAATACCCATCTCCTAACCCTGATTACATGCTTGCACCAGAGCCATCTCTGATCGGTCTGGTAACGTGCAATTTCGTTTTTACAGAATTTTATGGAGCTGTTAAAGCAATTGCATAAGGTTCGGTATGGACAACAGATCTACGAGGTTTTGTATGGACATCCCATTTGGCGCACTTTTTCATTTTGAAACCCTTCTTGTAGCAACCACATTTTTGGAGCAACCGCTCCGAAAAAGCGAAGGAAGATTTGCTAAATGTTTTTTAGAGAAATTGCTTATGGATGATAAGGGTTCCCAGCTGAATGACCGTATATCAAACAGTAGGTTGTACGAAAAGCGTGGTTCAATCTCGCTTTATAGGGCTATAATGAGAAAAAGATTCCGGTGGCTAGGGAACGTTCTGTGGATGAAGAACAAGAGATTAAAGAAGATTTTGCTTTCCGACCAACTGTCTAGGTCTGAACGGAAAGCAGGTCGTCTACGTTTGGGGAGGGGGAGGATGTCGCAAAGAAGGGCTTAAGGGAAATTTGAAGTCCCTTGCAAGGTTTTGAACAGATTAGGATAGTGGAGCAGCAAGCATAGCTGTGTTGGCCTCAAGCGGATTGGTTATGTGGTGAGCTGTTAGTTGTAGTAGTTGGAGCAGTAGCATCCATTGTTTGAAACAATACTCCCAAGATACGAAAGATATTCTCCCTCCCCAAGTCTCTACAATAGTTCTTTGAGCATAAAGTTTCTGTGATTATTTTTTCTTCTTTCTTTTTTTTTCTTGTTCAGCTGTTTGGCTAAAATTATATTCGAATTAAAAAGGACTTAATTTTTCAATTATACCTACACTACGGGCTTAATACTGCTGACTTAATTGCCAAGAACTAATTAGCTTTACTCAGGGGGGAGAGCGAGTCAATCCCTTGGAACTGGAATTGCTCTATTCGTGTGACTTGAATAATTTTGAGAGAGTCAAAAGAGCATTAGGTTAATAGTGAGCTTTAGATCAATTATTGTCTAGACAAGGCCTTCAATGAACTGTTTTCATAAACGAATATTAGAGGTATAGAGTGAGAATAGAAATAGAGGAGAGAGAGAGAAGAAAGAGAGAAGAAAAAATATGAAGCAAGAGGTGCGGAATGACAAAATAAATAACAGTAGAAAACATAGCGGTTGACTATTCCAAAAAACGGAAACAATTAGAAAAAAAAAATCAAAACAGAGATTTAAAATTCAGATTGACGCATCAACAAGAGTCAAGACGAATAATAAAATATTTATCAGACAAACGTTAAAAATGAATGCTAATAAATAGAATTTCTTTTCATTTATATCATGGTGGATTAACTGAGTAAGATTTAAAGTCACGATCTTTTGTACAAAACAAAAATAAAAATCAAGTTGAAGGGTTTTCCAGATATCAAAATTTTTGATAGTTTTCTTTTTAATCAATAAAAGTCATGTAGTAACAGTTCATGCAATATTACCGTTGAAAATACTATAAAAACGCTGGAATGCTTTTCGTAATTTCTTAAACCAAGAACTCTTTTGTGATACGAAACGAAAAAAAACAAAGATTTTACGGATGTTAGATTTCACTAGCACTTCATTTTCTGGGGTTTTCGGTTCCATTTTTCTACGAATTGATCTCATACCTTCGAAAAAATAAAAAATGTGTGTTCCAGGATCATATCTCGGATTTTTTTTGAGGGGTGGGGGTAAAAAAACTTTTAAAAACGCATCAAAATTTGTTTGTATTCTTTTTTGTTTCTGTCAGACAAACATTTTGGGGGAGGGATTCAAATCCTCTACCGCCCCCCACGGGTATAGCCTTGGTATGTTCATCTATTTAGGTTAAGTGTTTTCTATTTAGGTACTGTGACCCTTAAAACTAGACCGTATTTTGTATCTGACCATTCTACATAATATCTTCATAATTATGATAGTATTCGGACTTAATTCAGTCCATCAGTCAGATCAGAGTTCAACCCCCTGACTGCTTGTTAGTCTGTCTGGAAGACTTCACATGAACTGCCTAGAGAGTGTCATTTGTTTGGTGCCTTTAGAAGGACTGTAAAAAAATCTTTAATCTCTGATTAATTTATGTATTTTTTCTCGTTTTCTTCCTTTTTTAAGGCCGTGACTAAGTGAACTGATGGAACTCGAAAATCCCATGTTAAAATTGAAAATGTATATTTAAAAAGTACTCAAGTATTGATTGGTGGAAGATACCACTTTTAATATCAGGCCATAGCTTCTTGAAGATGCTACAAAATGTTTGCTAGAATTTTGCTCTACTTCCTCTAATTGCTTAGAAATCTTAGAAAATGTCTAGCTCTTTTTCACATGTGTACCCTGTGAAGGATATTGCTTTTGGAACAAAATCGGTACTATCATGAGCAGAAGACAACAACCTGTAAGATGATTGCAACCATTTTTCGATGTATTCTCCTGTTTTCGAACAGTCACATAGAATATTTTCAGCTACCTGAAATTTTTACAAGTTTTTTGCCAGAAAGAATCGCGTCAGATCGCTGATAACACCCCTAGAGACCATATTGACAAGCTGGTATAATTAACCTGTTATTTCCGCCAATGAGTAAGTACTATTTGAAGGGTTTTCGACAATCGACGGTCTGTAGAGAATTGAGAGACAGAAGGCTACCCTAACTTCAATTTTGAACCTCTATGTTTTCAAATTCACTTAATCACAGCCTTAATGCTCACATTCGGTTGATGTCTCTGGTCAGAGTCGTAATTGTGCGATTTCTTGTTTAATTGGCATGGCATTTCGCTCTGTTTCAGTTTTCGTATGTAGTCCGTGGAGGTTGACTGATTGATATTTTCATCTTTATATGAATATGTGTTTTAGTGTTTCTCCTTTTTTATTTTTTATCCTCTCTTTCCTGGCCATGGAGCCTTGTAGGGGGAGGGATATATTTGATGGTTGTTGTTGCTATTCAATGATATATATTGTTTAATAATCAAAATTTATTGTATAGTAAAAAATCTATCTATCTGCACATCTCATGAATTTTTCTAGTATGTTTCTAATGCACGGTAAGTCATGGGTAGCTGCCCGGGGGAGGAGAAGGTAGAATATTTACATTCTCGGCCCCTGCAAAACCAACTATTTAAATAATGCAAAATTAAATGACACTGCAAAAATTACACTTTTTCATATTTTGCTTTGGAAAAGGATATCCCGCCTACACCATAAGACTTCTGGAGGTTGGTTAAACACTAGAAATTCCCTGTCTATGCCTTGCAGAAAAGTAATAGCTATTTAGCCGTTTTGTCTGACCGTTCGGACTTTGACAACCTCCGAGATTAGGCTATTAGGTAGATTAGGCTAGTATGAAGTAAAGCTTAGAAAATTCAATGGAGATTTTTTGGGGAGGTGACGAGAGGAGATAGTTCAAACAGGGTGGAAGGATCACGTGTGATTGCCAGCCTGTTGTTCCCACATGGTTTAATACATAGGAAAATATGTAGTAGCCGTAATTTGAAAATTCTTGCTAATCGTCTTTAAGCTAACATTACCATACAAATAGCCTGGGTTTCAACCAGGTATACTTTACGCGTCATACAGCTCGTATCTCACTCAATACGTAGATAGTCAGGGGACTATATGTAATTTAAGCATAGTTTGCAGTCAACTAAAACTTCATTATGTTTGTGTTATCATGAATCCCTTGTCATGCAGTTAACCTATGCTAGAAAACAATAACCTTGAGCTCGTTTGGATACCAAAGGGATTTCCCCAAAACACCCTTGTTAATATATTTAAAAGCATTTTTATGTTTTAGCCACCACAGAATACAGAGATAGTTGCAGTCCAAATCAGTTTGTGTGTGGATTAGACCCCCATGGTAGGTGCCTTGTCAGTACCAGAGGAAAAGTCTGTATTTGCTCGCCTGGGTTTGTAAATGTTGCTTACCAGTGCGTTCTAGGTAAGTTTCTATTGTTTTCTCTTTTTGACCGAAGCTCAATGTGTTTCTCCTTTCATCTTTTTATGGCACTTGGTATTAACCAAGTGACATATAGCAATCTCATATTCTGTCGGTCCCGGTTTTGCTAATTAGGCACTTCCAGGTAAGCTAGGACGATGAAATTTGGCAGGCGTATCAAGGACCGGACCAGATTCAATTAGAAATGGTTGTTTTCCCGATTTGACGATCTGGGGGGAGTGGGGGCCCGTTAATTCGGAAAAAATAGAAAAATTAAAGTATTTTTAACTTACGAACAGCTAATCAGATCTTAATGAAATTTAAGGTTTGGAAACATTTTTTGTCTCAGAGCTCTTATTTTAAATCCTGACCGGATATGGTGACATTGGGGGGAGTTGGGAGGGGGAAGCCTAAAATCTTGGAAAACACTTAGAGTGGAGTGATCGGGATGAAACTTGGTGGGAAAAATAATCACAAGTCCTAGATACATGATTGACATAACCCGAACGGATCCGCTCCCTTTGGGGTAGTTAGGGGGTGGGGTAATTCTGAAAAATTGGAAAAAAGAGGTATTTTTTACTTACGAACGGGCGATTGGATCTCAATGAAATTTGATATTTAGAAGGATATCATGGCTCACTGCTCTTATTTTGAATATCAATCGGATCTGGTGACGTTGGGGGGATTTTGGGGTGGGGGAACCTAAAATCATGGAAAACGCTTAGATTGGAGGGATCGGGATGAAACTTGGTGGAAAAAATAAGCAGAAGTCTTAGATACTTTATTTACATAATTGGAACGGATCCACTCTATTAGGGGGGGGGGGGATTAATTCTGAAAAATAAGAAAAAATGACGTGTTTTTAATTTATGAAGGAGTGATCGGATCTTCATTTTCCAATACATCCCCTTTAGTTTAAGCTGAAAGTTCCAACTTAAAACCATCAACCGTTTCTGAAGTATTGGTGATATGTCCTCTTGACGGAATGTGTGGGTATAGCGGGTTCCGATTTAACTCAATACAACTTTCACCTAAATACAATTAGCTTTAGTAACAGTAGTACCGTCAATAACAGTATTAGCAGTAGAAGGAGTTGCATTAAAATTAATATTAGTAGCCTTAGCTTTAGGTGCAGTAGTAGTTGTAGCAGTATCGAAACTAGTAGCAGAAAGACACGTATCTTTGAAGGATAAACAGGAAGGACGAATGGATTAACAGCAGACTTACTAAATTAAACTGAAGTTGCTGATTTTTTGTAACCCTAGAATGAAGAAGTGTTATACGGGAAGATTCACCATATATATATATATATATATATATATATATATATATATATATATATACTAGCTGTTGGGGTGGCGCTTCGCGCCACCCCAATACCTAGTTGGTGGGGGCGCTTCGCGCCCCCCCAAGTTCCCCCGCGCGCGTAAGTCGTTACGCGCCATATTAGTTACGCGCCATTGTAGTTGTGTCCCTATGTCCCACCTGTGATATATATATATATATATATATATATATATATATATATATATATATATATATATATATATATATATATATATATATATATATATATATATATATATATATATATATATATATATATATATATATATATATATATATATATATATATATATGTGTGTGTGTTTTTAACTACGTAAAACTTGCGAATATACAACATTCTTTGCTGTCCCATTGTCTGTGCATATAAATAGATTGTCAGGTTTACCGACTCTTGAACATGGAACATATTATGGTCCATGGGAAAACAATCCGTATTCAGATCTATACCTCATGATTCTAATGATTGCCCTTGAGCTTTGTTGATGATGATTGCTTATCGACCATTCCCTGAGTCACCATCGTCATTTATATATCCCCCTGTGCACCCCGGCGTCCCCTTTGTAGTTATGTCCCTGTGTCCCGGTCGTCGTCATTTCCCTGTGTCCCGGTGCTTTGTTGATTGCTAATCGAACATTCCTTTTGTCCCGGTCGCTTTCTCTTTGAGTGTCGTCATTTATTTAGATTGTCAGGTTTACCGACTCTTGAACATGCAACATATAATTGTCCATGGGAAAAACAATCCATAGTCAGATCTATACCTCATGATTATAATGATTGCCCTTGAGCTTTGTTGATAGTGATTGCTAATTGAACATTCCCTGTGTCCCGGTCGTCATTTATATTCCCAGTATCCCGGTCGTCATTTGTGTCCCAGTGTTCCCCTTTTAGTTTTTTTTTAATTGGTTTTGACCTTTTTTTAGGTTTTTTAGTTTTTTTCTTTTTTCTTTTTAGTTTTTTTTGAAGTTTTTATCTTTTTAGTTTTTTAATTTTTATTTATATTTTTTTAGTTTTCTTTTTCTCCTTTTTTTTCAATTTTTTTTCCTTTTTTAGTTTTTTTTCTTTTTTAGTTCTTTTAGTTTTTACCTTTTTTAGTTTTTTTAGTTTTTTAGATGAAAATTTTTTTTAGTTTTTTTTCCTTTTTTTCTTTTTAGTTTTTTGTTGGTTTTTACCTTTTTTTTAGCTTTTTTAGTTTTTTTTTCGTTTTTTCTTTTTACTTTTTTTTTAGTTTTTATCTTTTTTATTTATTTTTATTTTTATTCTTAATTTTATTAGTTTTCTTTTTCTCTTCTATTTTTCAGTTTTTTCATTTTTTTTAAGTTTTTTTTTTAGTTTTTAGTTTTTTTAGTTTTTTAGTTTTTTTAGTTTTTTTTAGTTTTTTAGCTTTTTTATTTTTTTATTTTTTTATTAGTTTTTAGTTTTTTTGTAGTTTTTGCCTTTTTTTAGTTTTTTCAGTTTTTTCTTTAGTTTTTAGTTTTTTACCTTTTTTAGCCTAACCAGGATTTGAACCTGGGACCTTCATTCTCTGTTCTGACACCCTCTGTCACCGAGTGACTACTCCAGCATGTTCATTTTGGTGTTTTAAATGGTATATTATTAACCAAATTAATGTGTTTTACAATATACTAAGCATCGTCAAAGCAAAAATGACGACAACTAATTTCATGACGTCAGCCGACACAGAAACATGACGTCACCCGATCCACAGATCCACAGACAGACAACTTATTTATATATATACTAGCTGTTGGGGTGGCGCTTCGCGCCACCCCAACACCTAGTTGGTGGGGGCGCTTCGCGCCCCCCCCCCAAGCCCCCCCGCGCGCGTAAGTCGTTACGCGCCATAATAGTTACGCGCCATTGTAGTTGTGTCCCTATGTCCCACCTGTGAATATAGATAGATATATATATATATGGTTTTAACTACGTAAAACTTGCGAATATACAACATTCTTTGCTGTCCCATTGTCTTTGCATATAAATAGATTGTCAGGTTTACCGACTCTTGAACATGCAACATATAATGGTCCATGGGAAAACAATCTGTATTCAGATCTATACCTCATGATTCTAATGATTGCCCTTGAGCTTTGTTGATGGTGATTGCTAATCGACCATTCCCTGTCCCGGTGTCCCGGTCGTCATTTACATCCCCCTGTTTCCTCCGGTGTCCCCGTTGTAGTTGTGTCCCTGTGTCCCGGTCGTCATTTATATTCCCTGTGTCCCGGTCGTCATTTGTATCCCGGTGTCCCGGTCTGTATATACATTCGTTTTTTAGTTTTGTTTTTCTCCTTTATTTTTTTCCTTTTTTTTTCTTTTTTAGCTTATTTAGATTTTTAGATTTTTTAGTTTTTTTATTAGTTTTTAGTTTTTTTTTTCTTTTTAGTTTTTTTGTCCCGGTCGTCATTTATATCCCCCTGTTTCCCCCGGTGTCCCCGTTGTAGTTGTGTCCCTGTGTCCCGGTCGTCATTTATATTCCCTGTGTCCCGGTCGTCATTTGTATCCCGGTGTACCGGTCTGTATATACATTCGTTTTTTAGTTTTGTTTTTCTCCTTTATTTTTTTCCTTTTTTTTCTTTTTTAGTTTATTTAGATTTTTAGATTTTTTAGTTTTTTTATTAGTTTTTAGTTTTTTTTTCTTTTTAGTTTTTTTGTAGTTTTTACCTTCTTTTTAGTTTTGTTAGTTTTTTTTTTACTTATGTCCTGGTCGTCATTTTTACTCCCTGTGCTTTGTTGATTGCTAATCGAACATTCCTTTTGTCCTGGTCGCTTTCTCTTTGAGTATCGTCATTTATTTTTTTCTTTTTTAGTTCTTTTAGTTTTTACCTTTTTTAGTTTTTTTTAGTTTTTTAGATGAAAATTTTTTTTAGTTTTTTCCTTTTTTTCTTTTTAGTTTTTTATTGGTTTTTACCTTTATTTTAGCTTATTTTTCAGTTTTTTCCTTTTTTTTATTTTTTTTTATTTTTTTTAGTTTTTTAGCTTTTTTACTTTTTTTATTAGTTTTTAGTTTTTTTGTAGTTTTTGCCTTTTTTTAGTTTTTTCAGTTTTTTTTAGTTTTTTATTGGTTTTTACCTTTATTTTAGCTTATTTTTCAGTTTTTTCCTTTTTTTTAATTTTTTTTTAGTTTTTAGTTTTTTTAGTTTTTTACCTTTTTTTAGTTTTTTTAGTTTTTTAGTTTTTTAGCTTTTTTATTTTTTTTATTAGTTTTTAGTTTTTTTTGTAGTTTTTGCCTTTTTTTAGTTTTTTTAGTTTTTTAGCTTTTTTATTAGTTTTTAGTTTTTTTTTGTAGTTTTTGCCTTTTTTTAGTTTTTTTAGTTTTTTAGCTTTTTTATTTTTTTTATTAGTTTTTAGTTTTTTTTGTAGTTAGTTTTTTTAGTTTTTTACCTTTTTTTAGTTTTTTTTAGTTTTTTAGTTTTTTAGCTTTTTTATTTTTTTTATTAGTTTTTAGTTTTTTTTGTAGTTTTTGCCTTTTTTTAGTTCTTTTATTTTTTTAGCTTTTTTATTAGTTTTTAGTTTTTTTGTAGTTTTTGCCTTTTTTTAGTTTTTTCAGTTTTGACGTCACCTGATCCAGTTTTTTCAGGTGACGTCACCTGATCCAAATAGATTGTCAGGTTTACCGACTCTTGAACATGCAACATATAATGGTCCATGGGAAAACAATCTGTATTCAGATCTATACCTCATGATTCTAATGATTGCCCTTGAGCTTTGTTGATGGTGATTGCTAATCGACCATTCCCTGTCCCGGTGTCCCGGTCGTCATTTATATCCCCCTGTTTCCCCCGGTGTCCCCGTTGTAGTTGTCTCCCTGTGTCCCGGTCGTCATTTATATTCCCTGTGTCCCGGTCGTCATTTGTATCCCGGTGTCCCGGTCTGTATATACATTCGTTTTTTAGTTTTGTTTTCCTCCTTTATTTTTTTCCTTTTTTTTCTTTTTTAGTTTATTTAGATTTTTAGATTTTTTAGTTTTTTTATTAGTTTTTAGTTTTTTTTCTTTTTAGTTTTTTTGTAGTTTTTACCTTCTTTTTAGTTTTGTTAGTTTTTTTTTTACTTATGTCCTGGTCGTCATTTATACTCCCTGTGTCCCGGTGCTTTGTTGATTGCTAATCGAACATTCCTTTTGTCCTGGTAACTAAAAACTAAAAAAAAAAACTGAAAAAACTAAAAAAAGGCAAAAACTACAAAAAAAACTAAAAACTAATAAAAAAAATAAAAAAGCTAAAAAACTAAAAAAAACTAAAAAAACTAAAAAACTAAAAAAACTAAAAACTAAAAACTTAAAAAAAGGAAAAAACTGAAAAATAGAAGAGAAAAAGAAAACTAATAAAATTAAGAATAAAATAAAAAAAATAAAATGATAAAAACTAAAAAAAAAAGGTAAAAACCAATAAAAAACTAAAAAGAAAAAAAGGAAAAAAAAACTAAAAAAACTAAAAACTAAAAAAAACTAAAAAACTAAAAAAACTAAAAAACTAAAAAAACTAAAAACTAAAAAAAAACTTAAAAAAAGGAAAAAACTGAAAAATAGAAGAGAAAAAGAAAACTAATAAAATTAAGAATAAAATAAAAAATAATAAAAAAGATAAAAACTAAAAAAAAAGTAAAAAGAAAAAAACGAAAAAAAACTAAAAAAGCTAAAAAAAAAGGTAAAAACCAATAAAAAACTAAAAAGAAAAAAAGGAAAAAAAACTAAAAAAACAAAAAACTAAAAAAAAAAACTTAAAAAAAAGGAAAAAACTGAAAAATAGAAGAGAAAAAGAAACCTAATAAAATTAAGAATAAAAATAAAAAAAAAATAAAAAAGATAAAAACAAAAAAAAAGTAAAAAGAAAAAACGAAAAAAACTAAAAAAGCTAAAAAAAGGTAAAAACCAATAAAAAACCAAAAAGAAAAAAAGGAAAAAAACTAAAAAAAATTTTCATCTAAAAAACTAAAAAAAACTAAAAAAGGTAAAAACTAAAAAAACTAAAAAAGGAAAAAACTGAAAAATAAAGGAGAAAAAGAAAACTAAAAAAATATAAATAAAAATAAAAAAACTAAAAAGATAAAAACTTCAAAAAAAACTAAAAAGAAAAAAGAAAAAAACTAAAAAACCTAAAAAAAGGTCAAAACCAATAAAAAAAAAACTAAAAGGGGAACACTGGGACACAAATGACGACCGGAATACTGGGAATATAAATGACGACCGGGACACAGGGAATGTTCAATTAGCAATCACCATCAACAAATCTCAAGGGCAATCATTAGAATCATGAGGTATAGATCTGAATATGGATTGTTTTTCCCATGGACAATTATATGTTGCATGTTCAAGAGTCGGTAAACCTGACAATCTAAATAAATGACGACACTCAAAGAGAAAGCGACCGGGACAAAAGGAATGTTCGATTATCAATCAACAAAGCACCGGGACACAGGGAGTATAAATGACGACGACCGGGACACAGGGACATAACTACAAAGGGGACGCCGGGGTGCACAGGGGGATATATAAATGACGATGGCGACTCAGGGAATGGTTGATTAGCAATCACCATCAACAAAGCTCAAGGGCAATCATTAGAATCATGAGGTATAGATCTGAATACGGATTGTTTTCCCATGGACCATTATATGTTGCATGTTCAAGAGTCGGTAAACCTGACAATCTATTTATATGCACAGACAATGGGACAGCAAAGAATTTTGTATCGGCTGACGTCATGAAATTAGTTGTCGTCATTTTTGTTATGACGATGCTTAGTATATTGTAAAACGCATTAATTTGGTTAATAATATACCATTTAAAACACCAAAATGAACATGCTGGAGTAGTCACTCGGTGAGAGAGGGTGTCAGAACGGAGAATGAAGGTCCCAGGTTCAAATCCTGGTTAGGCTAAAAAAGGTAAAAAGCTAAAAACTAAAAAAAAACTGAAAAAAACTAAAAAAAGGCAAAAACTACAAAAAAAAACTAAAAACGAATGAAAAAAATAAAAAAGCTAAAAAACTAAAAAAACTAAAAAAACTAAAAACTAAAAAAAAAATTAAAAAAAAAACTAAAAGAAAGGAAAAAACTGAAAAATAGAAGAAAAAAAGAAAAAATGACGACCGGGACACTCAAAGAGAAATCACAGACTGGGACACCGGGACAAAAATGACGACCGGGACATAGGGACACAACTACAATGGCGCGTAACTAATATGGCGCGTAACGACTTACGCGCGCGGGGGGGCTTGGGGGGGCGCGAAGCGCCCCCACCAACTAGGTGTTGGGGTGGCGCGAAGCGCCACCCCAACAGCTAGTATATATATAAATATATATTTATATATATATATATATATATATATATATATATATATATATATATATAACAACAAAGCTGACCCATGCAGCCGAGACACCTATAAATATCTCAAAAGGAGAGTCGAACGGGAAGTTCGAAAGGCATTGCGTAACCATGTTACCGAGAAATGCAAGGAATGCGAAACCTAGTTTAGGAACGGAAACAGTCAAAAACTCTTCAAAACAGTTCGTGAACTGTCTAGCAGGAAAGATCCCACCTCCACAGCAATCCTAGACAAACAAAATAATCCCATCAACGACGCAAAAATGAAGCTCGAACGATGGAAGGAATATTTTGTAGATAAATTAAATCCCCAGATCATTGCCGATCCCCGCATCCTAAATTCCTTCCCCATTAATGATCGAGAACCTCCACCACCACTCTTAAAATCAGAAACTGAGGCAGCGATAAGATCCCTGAAACGAGGGAAAGCCCCGGGACCGGACGGTATTACTGCTGAACTAATTAAGATTGAGTCAGAGGACGTCGTCGAATTGTACCACAAAGTTGTGTCAGCCGTATGGTCAACGGGCCACGTCCCACAGCTATGGTGTAAGGCAGCAGTGGTCCCAATCCACAAAAAAGGCTCAAGAAGAGAGCGTGAGAACTACCGCCCGATCAGCTTGACCAGTCATCAAGCTAGAATACTGACCAAAACTCTCCTACGTAGAATCCAAGCCATTACAGCCTCTATTCTGGGTGAATACCAAGCTGGCTTCCGACCTGGACGATCGACCATTGACCAAATCTTCACCGTTCGCCAGCTCATGGAACGCTTTGTCGATTTCAATAGAGACCTATATCATCTCTTTATTGACTTTCAGCAAGCCTTTGATTTAATCTGGAGGAAAGGTCTGTGGCACATCCTAAGACATTACGGTATCCCCGACCAAATCGTGACCAATTATTGAGAATATATACAGCCAATCAAGAAGCCGGATACTCACCACTGATGGACTCTCTGATGAATTCTCAACATCCTTGGGAGTTTACAAGGATGTATTCTGTCGCCCCCACCTGTTCAACCTGTTTCTTCATGCCATACTGTCACTGATACCAGACGAACATGGAGTCAAAATAGGTGGAGTCCTAGTAAAAAAGCTCGCCTATGCTGACGAAATCGACCAGCTTTCTACAACGGCCGCTGATCTCCAAAGACAAGCGGACTATCTCAACGAAGCCACGAAACCTTTTGGCATGCAAATTAACGCCAAAAAAAACGAAAGTTATGGTCACGTCACGCCAAAAACAAGCAGCCACTCCTTCCATAATGATTGACGGCCACCCAGTTGAAACGGTCGACCAATTCCTCTACCTGGGCAGTCTCCTCACAGCGGACAATTGTCACACCTCCGACATCAAACGCCGCCAAGCTCTTGCTAGCTCCAGTTTTAAAAGGCTCACAAATATCTGGAAATGCCGAAACCCGTCGAACCAGCTGAAAGTTCAACTTTTCAACAGCCTGATTGTGCCAATTGCTATATATGGGTGTGAGACCTGGACCTTGAAAATCGAAAATGAGTGCAAGCTACTTGCATTCGAGATGAGATGTCTCCGTGGCATCGCAAGAATCACCTACACTGAACATGTGACCAATTAGGAGGTGCGAAGACGGCTGAAGTCCCCCGACACAATCCTAAATAAAATCAAACGACAACAACTGCGATGGCTCGGGCATGTCAAGAGAATGGACCAAGACCGTCTACCAAAAATCTCCCTCGAAGGAACAATAGACGGATCTCGACCACGAGGAAGACCTAGCAAGAGGTGGATTGAAAACTTTGACCGAAAGCGCATCGCTGATTTGACTCGAACTGCACACGATAGAACCACGTACCGAGCCCTAGTTCATGCCCTGTCAAAAGAAGTGGCCCCAAAACGTCCCACGAGGATGGACGGGACTTAAGTAAGTAAGATATATATATATATATATATATATATATATATATATATATATATATATATATATATATATATATATATATATATATATATATATATATATATATATATATATATATATATATATATATATATATATATATATATATATATGCTACTGTTACTGCTACTACTACTACTATTACTACTACTACTAACAAAAAATCACCGCAGCATCATGCCGCTTGAGGCCAACAAAGCTACGTACGCTTTATATATACGTATATATATATATATATATATATATATATATATATATATATATATATATATATATATATATATATATATATATATATATATATATATATTCGTATATATACGTATATATACGTATATATACGTATATATACGTATATATACGTATATATATATATATATAATATATATATATATATATATATATATATATATATATATATATATATATATATATATATATATACTAGCTGTTGGGGTGGCGTAAGTCGTTACGCGCCATATTAGTTACGCGCCATTGTAGCTGTGTCCCTGTGTCCCACCTGTGAATA
>NC_088881.1:24925219-24964695 GCF_032884065.1 Artemia franciscana
AAATATTACAAAGTATACAAAATCAATGTCACAACATTCCAATTGCATTTGAATTTGGTAATAGTAGTCATGTGTTCTTTTCAGCTTTATTTCACTATTAACTTTCTTTTCTAGACATGTATTTTTTTTAAGCGCTATCCACTCTTCCAATGTAAGCCATTTTGCTGTCAAAGGGCACTTCACCTCCAAAAGAGCCTTCTCACCCGAAGGAAAAATTGCTATCCCGTCCGGACTGGCCCCTAGAAACCCATATTCCTTGTGAATGAAAAGCCCAGCAGAGTTCACAATGCAACCCATTTTCTTTGCAAAAGCTGCAATAGCTACAGGCTCATACATCAGACCATGCTCCATTGCCTTTGTTTGGCGGTTTCTGGGATACAGCAGCTGCCGAACTAATGAGCCCACAGTCTTCAACCGCCTTTTACAAACAGCACCAGCTACGGAAGCTGTAATTCTGTTTTTTCTGTATTCTATCCAGCTATTATCGATAGAATTTCTCTGAAGCCTAGTGGCTTTTTCGATACTGAGGATATCTGTTGCAGTACATTGGAGACGAGTCAAAAAATCAGTTTTTGCAATTTCGAGCGCACTGCAATCAAGATCCGGAGCAGTTGCGTTCGAGCCGTAGTTTTTGTCTGCTCCGGTTGGCTCCCCGATTTCTTTTGAAGGGAGTTTTGTGGAAGCATTAGTGAAAAGGCGCTTTTTAGCAGACAGTTTTTTACGTCGAGCAGTAGTCATGGCCCGCTGTTGTGCAAGTTTTTTCAACTGCCTACTTGGTGTAGATCCTACAGTTCTTCGAAATATTTCAAGGCGAGCTGAGTGACCTTTCGTAAATCGGATTCCTGCTGCTTTAACACGGGTGGTATATCGCGCACTTTGGCTAACCATGATGTTTTTGCCACCTATAAGCCTTGCAACTATGCTCATAAAATATTCTGCCAGGTTGCTCGTGTGGTTTCCTATCAGTAGACGAGCCCTTCTGGTCAGCGTATCAAAGGCTGAATACACATGGCTGAGAAAGATGTTGCTAGGGGTGTCTTCAGGATTGACCTGTAGAACTTTCCCGGAGAACGAGCAGCGTGTAGGACAAAATCTATGGTCGCCACGGAAAAAATGTAGAGGAATTGCCTTCAGCGCACTGATGAGATCCTTCACGCTTTTCTTCTCTGTGGTGGCACATACAATTGCATTTCTGGCAAAATCACACATTTTCTTTATTATTGCGGCACTAAGAAATCTTCTGCATTCGGCATTTTCATGCTGCTTCTTATATAGTCTGTTTTTCAAGCATTTGCACGCATGATTAGCACACTCAATTTTTTCTACATTTCTGCCATATGGTACCCTTGCTATAATTTCAGAATGGGTACTTGAATCGCCGTCGGCAACAAATCGAGTATATCTTAGATTGTGCATGGATGTTGCTATTCGGAATGCGTCAACTAATATATCTGACTCCATACCTGTACTGGGCCCCTGCCAGTTCATAAAACATGTATGTTCAGGAACAGATCTATTAACTTGATGCCTGTATTTCACGCAAGTACTGCAATATTTGTTTCTAATTCCTAGATTTAAGAGTTTCTTCGAATAGAAACCTATCACCACTCCACAGCCTGAGAGTGCACGATATCTATTCCCATAACTTCGTGTACACCAGCTTCCATCAACTATAACACATGTCTCTACAGCTCCATTTGGGTGAATTTTCTCACCTGCTTCCAGTGCCATCCTTCGCTCGGTTTTCCCATTTTCGATAAGATAGTCATAGAGAACTTTTTCCAATTCTACGCAAATTTCTTTCTCAAATTTCGTAAAGACTTTTTGAGACGGGGTATTTATTCCAATGGTAGAGAAAAGTTCTTGAACCTGGGCGTGAGTCATTCCACCATTTATTGCACCAACCACTACCTCTTTGTTGACACTTACTGTTCCTGTTTCTGTTTTGTGTTTCTTTCTGATAGTATTCACACTATCAAAATCAGTCCTTTTCCGTTTTTTGACTACGGTTTTCGTTGAGTCTTTTTTTTTAAGCCTTCTAGGAGCAAGGGGTTTTTCTGTGTGAATTGTGGCTTCCTCATGACATGATTCGCATTTGAAGATGAGTCTTGAGCGCAATCCAGCTCTATGTTCTTTAGAAAACATCATATTTGAAACCAAATTGATGTCTTGGCACCTGTAAATAAAATGCTAATTGGTTGTGAGGAAGTAAAATAGTGAAGTAGCGATTTTATTGTTTTGGTAGAAAGGAAAGTGCTATAGCTTCAAAAAGGATAGGTAGTATGTAGAGTAGTGAGCGATGTAGGGTAATTAAAATATGAAATAAAATATAAAATATAGCTAGAAATGGGCGAGAAGTGGAAATTATACGATCTAACCGAAAGTTTGTTGTATTTCATTGTCAGATTAAACCACCCAATTTTATTTATGTATGTAACCAAGCCAAAAACTGTCCTGGAACTACCAATCAGGAAAGCCAAGTATTTCAAAACTTTACAAAATCCTTTGGGGCATGACAGGAAATGCCCTCTAAACAGGACCCGTGTCGATTTACCAAATTCCAACGGAAATTACTAACCAAATTCCAAGAAAATTAAGTCTCACTTGACTCCCTAAAATCAAATTCAAAGTAAAAATCCGTGCCCCAAATTCAGTTGCATCTCAACTATCATTTAAATTTTTATTCGAGTAATTCACAAAGTTCTTATTAGTACGATTAAAAATACCAATATGCTTTTATGAGTTAGGAGGATCAAATTAGCTAGTTTATTTCTCAAATCCTTTAAAGCCTTTGCAGACATTCTTTCAGAACCTTTATCCGTACTTTTTAATGATTAGATAAAAAAACAAGTATTTTAAATGAAAGTAAGGAGCAACATTAAAACTTAGAACGAACAGAAATTATCCCGTATATGAAAGAGGCTGTTTCCTCCTCAACGCCCCACTCTTTACGCTAAAGTTTGACTCTTTCTCTTAACTCTACTTTTTAAAACAGTAAAAAATTTAGCGTAAAGAGTGGGGCGTTGATGAGGAAGCAGCCCCTTTCATATACGAAGTAATTTCTGTTCGTTTTAAGTTTTAATGTCGCTCCTTACTTCTGTTAAAAAAACCGTTTTTTTTTATTTAATTTCTGAACGTTTTTGAATCAATGCATGTTTTGATTTTGGCTCTCCGCAGATGAATAATTAAACCGAAATTTTAATATTTATTTTTTTGTCTAAAGTGCTTTCTCATAGTTTTGATCGAATGATTTTGAGAAAAAATGGAGCGGGGGAGGATGCCTAGTTGCCGTCCGATTTTTTGGTTACTTAAAAAGGCAACTAAAAATTTTAATTTTTTACAAATCTTTTTATTAGTAAAAGATATACGTAACTTACAAATTAGCTTACGTAACTAACTTCTGTATTCTCATGTTTTTATTACGTATACGAAGGGGCTCACCCCTCGTTAGTACCTCGCTCTTTACATTAAAGCTTAAATTTTGTCCCAATTTCTTAAGAATGACCCCTGAATCACAAAAGCCGTAGAATAAATAGTTGAAATTACTAAAAATACTTTAGCGTAAAGAGCGAGGTATTAGGAGGAGGTGAGCCTATCGTATGCTTAATAATTTCTGTTCGTTTTAAGCTTTAATGCTTCTCCTTACTTTCAGTTGAAAAAAGCTTTTTCATATTTATTTTTTCATTATTTTTTTTAAATAATACTAGAAAATCCTGGGCTCCCTTCATGAAAATTTTCTTCCCCCATGACAAATTCCTCCAAGGAAATTAGGTATTAGGAGGAGGTGAGCCTATCGTATGCTTAATAATTTCTGTTCGTTTTAAGCTTTAATGCTTCTCCTTACTTTCAGTTGAAAAAAGCTTTTTCATATTTATTTTTTCATTATTTTTTTTAAATAATACTAGAAAATCCTGGGCTCCCTTCATGAAAATTTTCTTCCCCCATGACAAATTCCTCCAAGGAAAGTTCCCTCAACATATCCCCCTCTTCTTTGAGTTACGAGTTTGGAAAATAAGGGGAAACACCCCTAAACGTCATAGTATATTTTTTTATTTTTCAAAATGGCAAGTTTTTTTTTTTTAAATGGAGAGTTGTGAGACAGAGTCAAACTTTAGCGTAGAAAGCAAGGCGTTGAGAAGGGAACAGCCCCTATCATATACGGAGTAATTTCTGTTCGTTTTAAGTTTTAATGTTGCTCCTTACTTTCAGTTGAAAAAACTTGTTTTTTTTATTTATTTCAGAATAGCGCGACTCATTTTTTCCGCCGATTGATTAGCTTTCGTCATAAATTAATACAGAAGTAAAAAGTGGGGCTATTTCAAAATGTAATGGGGAAATATATAATGGGCTATAAACTGTCGCTTAAAGAGGGGCGAGGGGTGGGGTATAGCAAAGCATTCGCTCTTAGGAATAGTATAAGTAGCTACTTATGGTTGTTTTAAGTTCTTTTCTGAATTTTTAGGCCTTCCTTCAAATGTGCCCCTCTCCTTATTTTTTACCAAAATATAATTTAAAAGATCTACTGTTTAATACTGTAAAAACTTTAGCGTAAAGAGCGGGGCGTTGAGGAGGGAACAGCCCCTTTCATATACTGGGTAATTTCTGTCCGTTTTAAGTTTTAATGTTACTCCTTCCTTTCATTTAAAAAAAATCGTTTTTTATTTAATTTCTGAACGTTTTTTTAGTTAATCCATGTTTTGATTTCGGCTCTGCGCAGATGAATAATTAAAACGAAATTTGAATTTTTATTTTTTTGGCTAAACGGCTTTCTCATAATTTTGATCGAACGATTTTGAGAAAAATGAGCGGGGAAGGAGGCCCAGCTGCTCTCCAATTTTTTGCTACTTAAAAAGGCAACTAGAGCTTTTAGTTTTTTACGATGGTTTTCATTAGTAAAAATATACGTAACTTACGAATTAGCTTACCTAACGAACTTCTATATTCGCAGGTATCTATTACGTATATAAGGGGGGCTCGCCCACTTGTCAATACCTCGCTCATTACACTAAAGGGGCGGATCTAGGATTTTTTTTTGGGGGGGGAGTATACATGAAAGGTTACTCCGATAAACTTGTGGACAAAGAAATACCAACAATTTAAAGGGAACTGCAACAATTTCTAAGTCGTGGGTAGGTAGTGGACATGGACTTTAATTTAATATAAAATCTGATGAGTTGTATTGAAATTAAAGTCAATTAGAAATATTGATACAAAAAAAGTAAGTTTATTAGAACCACCTCGCCATAAAACACAATTAAAAGGTTGTACACCCTCTACAAAAAAATAATATATTAACTCTTTTCTGCATAATTTTTAGCATTTGCACTTCTGGCGACTATAGCGAGTTACTGAAACTTTGTATTGTCAAAAAAAAAAAAATTAGTACCATATTTTGGTATCATACATTCTTTGGAACTAATTGTTGATTAAACATTAAGTAATAGTTCGTTTGATGGTGTAGCAGGAAAAATAGAACAAAGAAATAGAAATATAATGCTTTCTTATTGTTGCTATTAGCAGCGGATTAAGTCAGAATTTTAAATCTCCCCTTCTTACGAATGAAAATTTTCGCCTCCCAGTTGGCATTTGTGGTAATACGGACAGATCCCCTTGATAAACTTGAATTTAATTAAATACTTTTTGGGGACATGTGTCATTAATAAAAATCTAATAGAGACTGCAAAAAGTAACTGAAACCTTGTTTCAAACTTGTTTGCAAAAAGAAACAGCCTTAATAACTAAAAACTTACTAAAAACTCGACTATTAAAAACCAAATATAAAAAAATTCGTCCCTAAAAGAACCAGAGCAAGCGGTCCCAACCACAAATCTACTACTATGTCAGGGGGAGGGTGCCCCCTGCATTCGCCACTGCCCCATGTTCTAATTCAACAAAAATCCCCCTTCTTGCCCAAATAAGAGTTTCCACTGAAAGATATAGAAGAACGTTCATCCTTCACATATTTGAAATTTTAAATTACTAACCCTTCGCTCTTATCGCTCCACTTTTAACTTATAGTTTTAAAGCTTATTTTGCAACTGCAAACTTTACAATTCTTGCAAGGTAAACTAAATTGTCATTTTGTTTAAATTTGTTTTCCCGGTTTTAATTTAAGACTTTTTATGGTTTGACTTTTTTACTGATTGCAATTTTATGAGTTTAAACTGGTTTGATATTTATTACTGATTGGCATTCACCATTTTTTTTAATTTTTTTATTGAGACTAAAATGTGAATTTGGCCCTTTTGGGCTTGTGATAGCCGTTTTGTAGAAATAAATCTTGTCTTGTCTAAACGAAGATGAGATTGCTAAAGAAATAGCGAAACAACTGCCGACTATTCTATATAAGCTTTAAATTGTTGGTAAAACCAACAATAGTGAAATTAAACTAACCTAAGTAGATACCGTCGGAGCGTTCTGTTGTTTTGGGATGAAAATATCTTTAAAAGTTATCGAACATTCTTTCTCTATAGCAGAAAAGACAATTATCAAGAATTAATAAGGTACAAGTTGTATTAATTGCAACTCAGAATAATTCCCCATCCTAATAATTTTGATAGCAGTAAATCAATGACGTAAAATGAAAGACAAAGAAAAAACTTACATGTGGCGAATCACGAGCTTTTCACAATTCTCAAAAAGGTAAGGCAGATCCACAATCCAGCGTGAGCCTTTTAGAAGGTCTGACCCCAAATTTCTTTCAGAAGTGATAACTTTCAACACAAAAGGGGAATTTGTTCCAATTCCTTCGGAATTTGATTCGTCGTGAACCGAAGCATCCGTTAAGTCTTCTAACATATATTTTGGTAAACGCGGTCTGCCTCTAGCCCGATAATTTAATTTCAACTTTTCACGATGGGCCTGCACATTTGGCAAATGGAGCCCTCGTATATTTCTTTTTTTTCCCATGTTACTGTGGTCAATAGCAAGAACTATATAAGATCTTTATTAGGGTTCTGACCATTTTTATCGGGGTTCACTTACTAAAGGGTTTAATTGTTTCTTGGAAAGGCCTTGGACTTGAGACTGGTCATTTGACTGCTTTAGTATGGGTAATTTTTATTGGGGTTTATTTACCAAGGGGTGGGATTGTTTCTTGGAAAGGCCTTGGACTTGAGACTGGTCATTGACTGCTTTTGTAGTTTGCTTTGGTAGTTCTACAGCAAGACTCGGGTTTTGCTATAACAAATTTAAATATTCTGGGGACACTTTGTTTCGTTCATTAGTTATTTTGTTTCATTCATTAGTTATTAATTAGCTTGTTTTATATATTTTTAATTCTTATTTCAGTACGAAGATTATGCAAAATTGTACTTATACTACAATACATAAATTTGTCCTGAATTTATTTTAATTAAACCAAAATGATAGATCAATCTTTTTAAAATAAAACCATTGCTTCTTATTCGGCCCTTGTGCTGTGTTCAATTTATCTCTAGGATTAGACGTAGCTTATCCTTAATTATTTATACAATACAATTTTCTTATATATTCATTAACCGGCAGTTTGGTGTCTGCACCTTACTTCTTCTCTAGACTGTTTAAACAGGTTAGAACTAAATAATGCTTGACTGAATCGCTCCTGAACAATCTGAGTGGTTAGCCCCTTGGTGTAATTTTTGCATTCTTAGATGCTCCGATTACAGCTCAATCTAACCTTTTGAGGGGAAATTTTGATTTCGGAACACAAATATGTAAAGTATTTGAAGGGACTGCAGCCAGGAGGTATATATTATAGAAAAAAGCTTCTTATTGATGAATAGAAAATTTTTTGCTCTATTTTTTGATACCCACAACAACAATGTCAAGCATAGCAATCTAGAATGCAAACCCGAAACAGGTTTTATAATTATTTTGGAATTATAAAAAAAATAATTGTCGGCTTTAAGATTTGATTATGCCAAAATATTCATCAGATTTTTTTACTTCTATTGACATAAAAACCGCCAAAATCACTAATTCAGGAACGTCAGGCAAACTCCAAATGTTTAACATGGGAGGTATAGGAAGATTCTTTCCGAGTCCGTCCAGCCTTAAGCAGGTGAGCAATAACTGGGTTCCGGGTTGTATATGCCCAAAGGACATGGAAACTAATTAAAAGTCAATAACCAAGTTCATGAATGTAAAATCATCATTGATGACTACCACAGTGTAAAAATATATTCCCTTTTCTGTGTTGACTGTAAAGATGACTGGAACAGCTACATCCGCAGGATTTTGCTTCTTAGGGAATTCAATTTCGTCAGCAATGGTTACACCTTAGGGGTATAAGCCTAGAGAAGGAAACATGTTAAGAAAACATTTCATAATACGCACAATAGCTGTAGCTAACACATTTTGCATGGATCCCCCCTATACTTTACCGCCAACCCCCCTCCCCCTAAAGTGCAAATATATAGTCCAAATTATATAAAACCAATGCATTCTGTCGCCCATCGCTTGTTTTCCGGTTTTTCTTTTAAATAGTTAATTAAATTAACAAGTACAAGGTATGAAACAAGAGAGACGCATTGGGAGAATAGAGGGGAAATATATAATTTCGACTGTATATTTACACATTAGGGGGAGGGGGTAAAATATAGGGGGGTTCCATGTAAAATCTGTTAGCAACAATTTTTATGCATATTGTGAATTGTTTTCTTAACATGTTTCCCTCTCTAAAGGTCCTTCTCTAGGCGTATACCTAGCTTAGTAAAGAGTTAACCGCTTTTGATTTAAAGGTGATTCAAGAATGATAACTATTATTTAGAACTATCTTGAAAGCAAAAGTTTATCATATAAACAAGTTTGAAGGTATTTCGGAAAGCTGCTTTACAGAACCATAACCAGGATTTTTGTTCGTGGGGGGGATGTCACACAAACAATTTCAAGTTTCATCTAGATCTCTCCTCTCTAAGCGTTTTCCAAGATTTACATTTCCCCCTCCACCACCCAGTTTCCCCAGATCCAATGCATATTGGAAACAGAGCATCTGGCACATGAAATCTTTCTATATAGCCTAACCTAATCTTAATCAAGTTTCGTTAAAATCCAATCATCCATTTGTAAGATAAACATACCTCAATTTTCGTGATTTTCTCTCCCTCCAGCTCCAATGGTCGAATCTGGGAAACAACTACTATCAAGTAAATTTGTGCCGGTCCCTGACACGTCTACCAATTTTCATCGTCCTAGTACGCCCAGAAGCACAAAACTCGCCAAAGAACCATTTCATAAAGATCCGGTCAACCGTTCTTAAGTTAAAAATACCTCAATTTTTCTAATTTTTTCAAACTAACAACCCCAGTTCCCCCAAAGTGAACGGATCCGTGCCAATTATGTCAATCGCGTATCTATAACTTGTGCTTATTCTTCTCATCAAGTTTCATCCCAATCACTCCACTCTAAGCGTTTTCCAAGATTTCCGGTTTCAAAGATTTCTGTTTCCCCCTCCAACCCTCTTTGTCCTCGGATCCCATTCGAATTGAAAATAGAGCATCTGAGACATAAGATTCTTCTACATATTAAGTTTCAATAAGATCCGATCACCCATTCGTAAGATACCTCGATTTAAGCGTTTTCCAAGAATTCCACTTTCCCCCTCCAACTCCGCCCAATATTGCCAGATCTGTTTGGGATTTAAAATAAGAGATTTAAAGCACAAGATCCTTCTAAATATCAAATTTCATTAAGATCTGATCACCTGTTCGTAAGGTATACCTCACCACCGTAAGGAATTTTTCAGAATTAACCCTAGCCCCTCCCTCAACTCCACGAAAGAGAGCGGATCCGTTCTGGTTATGTCAGTCACGTATCTAGGACTTGTGCTTATTTTTCCCACCAAGTTTTATCTCGATCCCTCTACTCTAAGCGTTTTCCAAGATTTTAGGCCCCCCCAACTCCCCCAATGTCACCAGATCCAGTCGGGATTTAAAATAAGAGCTCTATGACACAATATCCTTCCAAAATTCAAATTTCATTAAGATTCAATCACCCCTTCGGAAGTTAAAAATATCTCATTTTTTTAATTTTTCAGAATTAGCCCCCCCCCCCTTCCAACTCCACCAGACAGAGCAGATCCGTTCCGGCTATGTCAATCACGTATCTAGGACTTCTGCTTATTTTTCCCACCAAGTTTCATCCCGATCCCTCCCCTCTAAGCGTTTTCCAACATTTTAGGTTCCCCCCTTCAACTCCCTCCAATGTCACCGGATCCGGTCAGGATTTAAAATAAGAGCTCTGAGACAGAGTACCCTTTCACAATACCCTGCTGTTGTGAAAATCATTCAGAGTTTCTTAATAAATAGGTTCCAAATTTTTTAATATAAGAAGTCTTTCTCTGAACCTGAGCCAGTTTTTGTGGTGTATCTCAAGGTACAAGGTCCTTGGTCTTATTCTTTTTCTAGTTATGAATAATAATATTGCTAATGATTGTGAAGTCCGCTGGAAATGTGTTGATGACCTTACCCTTGGAGAAATTTGTGAAGCAAATGAATGTAGCAAAGTTCAAATTTTAATTGATAATGTGAAGACTAAAGCTTCCGTTTCAAATATGACAGTAAATGACAGTAAATATTCTATTTTAACTTTTTCATTTTTAAATTCTTCTGAACCTAATTTCCTACCAACTATCTCTGATTCTCTTAATGTCAGTAAGATTAAACTCCTGGGAGTTATTATAACCAGTGATTTAATATGGGAAGCAAACACAACTAGTCTAGTAAAAAGGGGTAATGCTGGGCTGCAGATGCTCAAGCTTATGTCGAAACATAGCGCCCCTCCAGATGCCCTACTCCGAATATTTACATCTTTTATTCGCCCAATTCTGGAATATGCAGCTCCTGTATGGCATTTTGGACTGACAGCTGAGCAAATCGCCAGGCTCGAAAGAGTTCAGAAAAGAGCTCTAACGATAGTTTCGAAGCAGGTAGAAATGTTTTATGACGAGTTGCTGACAAAGTTTAAAATACAAACTCTGGAAAAAAGAAGAGAGAAACCCTGCATGGATTTCGGAAGAAAATCTTTGATCCACCCAATCCACAAAACCCTCCCCACCCCTCAATCCACAACAAATGACTCCCGCGCGGGGTTGCAGTGCTTGTTGACAAACTTCAGCCGGTACGCTGTGCCCACCAGCGGTTATAGAAGAGTTTTATACCTTGTTTTGTAAAAAATGTATAACGAAAGTCAGGAGGATTGATAAGTGTTTTGTTTTCTTTGTTTTGTTTTTTATTTTGCGTCGCTTTTTAATGGGACTATACCAAAGAAATTTGGCAGTGCCATGAAAATTTTGGTGAAAATAAAATCTTATCTATCTATCTCCATCTAACATTGAACAGACATTCGAACAAACGCAAAACGTGCAAGAAGACGTACATAAAATTAGAATATCAACGGAAGCATGATACGGCCCGAATAAAGGGGAACTTTCTGAAAAAAATATTACTCAATGCATTCAAACAAGGACTCAACCCTAAATTATATCGTCTATTGATTGTAAAAAATATTGAAGATCTGGAATTGGAAGTTCAGGAGGTGGGAAGAGCGTGTGAAATATTCAATTGTCTTACAAGACTAGAAACTGTCAATCAATAATGTAGATACAAAAACTCCTAAAATCTCAAGAGATCCTTCTCAATGATATTTCTCAAGAGAAGTCAAACAAAAACTCATTTAAAATCAAAATCGAACCCCGCCAACTCCAAAGACTTGTGCGTTTCGCTCCCAGTAATCAATTTAGATCATCAACCAGTGATAAATCCAGAAGGTGCTACGCATGTAACCGCTTAGATCACATAGCAAGAAAATATTTCACAAACAACAATTACCTCCCCAATTTAAGAGGTAAGAGCAATCGTTTGTCCTTGGGGACAAACTATAGCGAGTACGCAGCAAGAGATAATCGAGAGAACACCTCTTTAACAAGAGTTAATTACAAAAACTCAAACCAAAATTTTCAACGCGATACGTATAAGTATCTCGGGAGAACAAATCAACCTGGAAATAATTGGAATACATGAGATAATTATACCAGCCAACAGAAAAAAATTAATAATTCCACTTGAAATAATAATCAAACTAACGAAGGTAAAACGAACGAACGCTCTACACCTAACAGCTGGGTATCACAGGGAAACGATATAAGCCTCCGGAACCCGTAGGACCAAATTTTGGCGGCAGATATTTTTTAGGTCCCCATCTGTAATTATACCATTTTTAAGTGCAGCGAGTAACAAAATTTTACCTATATTTAATGTTTTCAATGTAACTAATATTTAATTTTCAGCCCTTATAGACTTGAGGGCAACAGTAAATGCCATAAACGCATCCGTGTTCAACAAATTAACCAACTAAACAACGGATAAGTAATATATGCCCTAACCTGTCGAGTGTAATGAGACGTGATCTAGACGTTAAAGGGTCCATATACCTAACGCTACGCAAAGACAATAAAAACTTTCCCACTCAATTCATGATTTGCAAAAACTTCCCCTATGAGGCAATAATAGGTAGCAACGTTTTTAAAACAAATAAAATATTATTAGATGTAGCAAATACAAAATTCATCCACCCAAGGGAGAACAGAACAGGATTAAATAGTATTCAAGGTAACGCGATAAAAGTAGACATAGGAAACTTGAAGGAGTATAGAGAAACACAATTTCCGGAAATTTTCAACTTATGAAAAAATAGCAAACTTAGATTCTGTCATCAAAATACCAAAGAACAACATTGTAAGCTCAATAGATAAAAACCTCGATGAAAAATATTATGGATTTTTAGTACGTAAAACTGAAATTCCCCCAAAATCGATGCAGGGAAATCAAATATCGCAAATACTTCAACCAACTAACGATAAAAATGAAATTAGTGTGGCCTCACCATTGGTAGACATCCCCCAAAACTTAGCATGCGAAGAACATATTATAAACTACGAAAAGGGTGAAGGTTATATTTGGATAACCAATACCAGCGAAAATAATTAAATTACCCTAAACAAAGGGTATCTTGAAATAATTATTGATGACAATCTATCGTATAAAGAACATCGTAATAGATCACGCGTTAAAGTCGCCCAAGGAGTTGGTGTAATGAGGAGGCTTCCGCATTTTTTCTCCTATGAAATTCTACGCCTAATTTATTTTGCCTTGGTGCATTCCCATCTTACGTATTGTCTCCTGATTTATTTGGCAACATTCAAATATCATATGAAACCGATACAGACTGTTCAAAACCGGGCTCTTACAATTTTGCAAAGATATTCGCCTTCTTCCTATCCAAATAAATCTAAAACTGAAACTATATATTTATTAACTAATATTTTGGCTGTTCCAGAATTATTCACTCTTCATTCTTTTTTATTTGAGGCAAAATATGACCGCTCGGAACTGCCTTCGTACTTTCGTACGAGAAATTTTTTCCCTAGGCAACCTGACCATGTTTATGAAACCCGTAATAAATGGAAAATGCAGCACAAGAAAATAACCACTGAGAGATCACAATTCTCGGCATATTTTTCGATCATGGGTTCATGGCATCTTTATCTACCATATATTGACTACAGTAAATCTCTCCCAAATATAAAAAAGCAACTTCATTCTATCCTTATAAATAAACTCAAGAATCAGTGATAAAAAAAAATCAAAGTAAATAGTTGTTTGTTTGACGCTGACATGGTGGGCTCATTTTTCTTTTTTTTCCAAATAAGTTGCCGATTATCGGTTACCCTTGTTTCCACACTGTTTTTGTTTTGTTTTTTGGGTTGATCTTTGCCAATTGTCGGTCATTTTGTAGGTGTGTTCCCGTCTTGTGGTGAGTCATGGACTTATTTATATTTATATTATGCAATTTTTTCCTTTCTTTTTTTGTCAAATAAGTGTGCTATATTGTTATACCGGGTCTTTGTCAATCGATCTTGTGTATCACGCTTGACCCTGTTTTTATATTGTGTGTGTTGTACAGAAGTTTAAATAAAAATCTTGAAATCTTGAATTCCAAAATCTAACAAAACCATCGCGGTCAACACAACCCCCCGGCGATCGGGGACAGGCGTTGTAAGTTATACCCTGGGGACGAATATAGTTCTTATAGAAGGGATATTCGTATAAGCTTCAGAAAGGGCTCATTTGATTAAAAGTTCTAGTTCGCTTTTTCAGAGTCAAAAAAGATTGGAGTGGTTTATTAAGGTTTAAGCTCTGATGTTTTGATTTTTCAAGCCGTTAAATAATAATATGAGGTTGGGGTAATGGTGGTCACCGCACTTGATGTAGTAGCAGTCGCTTTGAGTAGCATTAACCCATTAATTCCCATGTTTCTCATGTTTTTTATTCTGTTTCAGATGTCCGGAAAATAGATGAGGAGCACAGATAAAACTAATGGACTGCAGAGGACTTTAAGAAAGCAAAAACCACCATTATTGAGAGAATTATCAATTCGAAAGGCTGCATATCAATTCAAAATACAATTCAACACGTTGCAAGAAAGAATGAAGAGTAGCATTGATTCTGAACCAAGTTTAGGCAGGAAATATTCTTTCCTCTTGCACAAGAAGCAGCTCTAGCATATGTTTTTTGTTCTGTTTCAGATGTCCGGAAAATAAATAAAGAACACAAATAAAGCTAATGGACTGCAGAGGACTAAAATAAAGAAAAAACCGTCATTATTGGGGAACTATCAATTCGAAAGGCTGTATATCAATTCAAAATGCCATTCAGCACGTTGCAATAACGAATGAAGAGTGGTATTGATTCTTAACCAAGTTTAGGCAGGAAATGGCATTCCCTCCTGCACAAGAAGCAGCTCTAGCTGACCATGTAAAACGGCATCAATGCACAGAAAAAAAATATTTCAATATTTCAAAATCAAACCAATTACGCCATAAGTTTGATAAAGAAACAGAGATGGGTGGTCTGGATTGGACGTACGGGTTCATGGCCAGAGACAAACATAAGTGTGGGCAAACCTGAAGTGACAAGCATCAGAAGAGCCATGGGGTTTAACAAAGAGGAAGTAAATCGTCTTTTTCCAAAATTTAGAACAGGCTATGGACCAATACCAGTTTAAATATCCCAATTATTGGAATGTAGATGAAACAGGGAGCATCAATGTGCAGGACCACGGTCTAGTATTGGCGGAACGGGGCCAAAAGCGTATGGGTTCTATAAACAGTTGGGAAATGGGGAAAACATTACAGTTGTATATACAATGAGTTCGGGAGGGCTTTGCGTCTCAGCAATGTTCATACGTCCTCGAGCTCGTATGTCCCCACACTCAAAGAAAAATAAAACGCCTGGATGAATGTTCCCACACTCTAAGCCAGGCTGAATCAAAGAGAATTGTTCTTTGTTTGGTTAAAACACATGGCTCGGCTTACTAATTCTAGATATAATAGCAAATTACTTTTTATTCTGGATAACCATCCCAGTCATTGCTCAGCTGAAGCCTATGATATTCGTACAGAGAAAGAGATTTTTATGGTGTCACTACCACTCCTTACATCACATAGGCTTCAGCCTCTCTATGTAGCATTCTACTCACCTTTTAAGGCTGCTTACAAGAAAAGCTTATAGCTAATTGAAATAGGAGACAGATGGAAACGGAAAGTCCCAGGCGACGGAGACATGAAATTCAGTGGTATAATGACAATTCAATCGTTTTCACACATCGATTATCGGTTCAAGTAAGTGTTTTATTAGTTTCTTCTGTTTTGCAGCCCACATCAATGAGGAACACTCTAATTAAGGTAGAGTGGTCGCAGTCATTAACATTTTAAACATAGAGAACAGAATAGATGGATTAGAATTTGCAAATGAACTGAAGTGTACCATCAATTAATCAATGAAGTGTACATACAATTCCTGGTGTACCATCTGAAGGAAAGTTATCCAACCATCTAGATTTTGCAAAATCTCTCGGGGAGGAAATTCTATCTCTTAACATGACATATAATGAAGTAACTGCTGAGAGTAAAGATGCTGGGTAAGTCCTTATCTACTATTCACCTAATATTCATGATATATTGCAAGCCTTGATTAGGAATAATACACTAGCACGCACATACATAGTTATTGGAAAAGGACCTATAAAAAAAAATTAGGGTCTAAAACAGCCGAAATGTCAGAAAGACCAATGCAGATCGAGTAAAAAACAAGTCAGCCTTAAACATGATTTATGGGTAAAAGTTAGTTTTGGCTCTGTATATATGCAATATCTCTTATTGCAGTCCTGGCCGAGTGGATTGGTGCGCCGGAATAATTATTCTCCGGAATAATTATTAAACCTGTAAGATTCTTATTTCTTTTATTGTGTGGAAGATCTTTAGCCCAAGAGGGTATTTTTGAATCAAAGGATTGTAATTGTTCTGAAGATTATTCACCTAATTTCACAATTGATACATGTATTATTTTTAAACAATTCATCAGCTCTGGCTCTATTAACAAGGTACTTGAGAATACATATCTAGGTGTTCTCATTTTACATTTGGATTCATTTTCACACATTTAGATTTACAGTTTACATTAACCTAAAAAAAAATACCAGGAATAGTTGCTTCCTGAATCTTTTTTCTTGCAGCACCCACTGCAACATATATCTGTATTTTGCTTACATATAACTTGTTGATTAAAAATGGTTTATTTGTGTTGCGAGAGCAACACTTTGGTTTTGTCCTGTTTTTTTTCCTATGCTGCAGATCTCAGCTTATTCCTGGAACCTGGTAAGGGTCTAACCTGTGTGGTTTTTACGAAAAGTGTGGACCTCAGGCCGGATTGATGAATGTTACTCTTGCAACACTTTAGTCGGTGAAGCCGGACAAAGGTTGCCGCAACACTTCACAATGCCCGGGCAATGTAGGTCTAGTTTTATATGAGATCATGTTATTATGGGATTTAATCACATAAACACTATTTTTATTTGTGATGATTTTCATTGTATGTGACTTTTTTATGTCAATATTTTTGAATGGTATTTAAAAAAATATATTCTAGCTCTTTTATGATTAAAATGAATTATCTAAGACCTTTGTTGCATATAATGGTTTTCCTAGATTATGGCTTAAACTAAACTTAGTCCCTCCTATGGATGTTTTATCATTGACAGAAAAAATTGAGCCTCTAACCAAAACTATGTTTTAGTATTTACACTGCAAACAATATTAGACTGTCAATACATAAAGTGAAGCCATTACAAGGCCAATGCAGTTACATGCAGTTATTGTTGGCCCCAAATATTGCAGTAAAATTGGGCTAATCATAGTTGCAACAATAGCTGAAACCAAGGTCCAAAGTACTGCAAAATTCATTATGACATATTTTAGGGGAGTTGCTCCCTCCTTAATACCCTGCTCTTTGTACTAACGTATTTCATAACTTAAAAAAAAATACTTCTTATATATGATGACTTTTGAGTATTGGTTGTTCTTAAGGAATTGGGACAAAGAGCATAACTATAGTGTGAAGAGCAAAGTATTGAGGATTGGGACAACTCTTCTCATATACAGAACTTTTCAGTTCCTGTTAAGTTTTTATTTTGCACTTTACTTTCAGCTGCAAGAAAACCTTGATTTTTATCTAATTTAATATTGTTTTTCAATTGATGCTGAGATATCCAGTTCCCCTCCAAGAAAAATTCCCCTCATTCTAAGAAAATTTCTAAGATTTAAGCTCCAAATTTCCTCCCAAACAATTCCACCATTGATGAAAATCTCACAGGAAAGATTTTGGCAACAATTCCATCTGAAAAATTATCTTTAGCATATATTTTTTTTTTAAAGACTAATTACTGATAGCTTTTCAAATCATGTTGTAAATCTGTCCTAGTTTCCTGGGGTTAGAGGGATTTCTGGGAATCCTTCTGCCTTCAGTGGAAAGTTACTCCAGGAGATAATTCCCCTAGGGAGAATTTCTCCAGGGGAAATTTCCCACCCCCAATGGAAAAAACTAGACGATTCTATCCTTGTCGAGAACTTCTGGAACATTTGCACGTATTAATTTTAGTCAGCAAAGACAATAAAAAGAATCTTGTACAGGAATTCTGGCAAATTCCCTCAGTCTAAAATTTCTTATAGAAAGCAGGGGTGTAATTTACCACAGGGCAGGGGGGCAACTTCTACCTTTATGGTACTATATGGCTCATTTTTCACTTTACTAAAATGTAAAAAAGTGGAGGACTAATTTTACATATCAATTGGAAACCTAATTATTTCTTTTCAGATTTTTTCAGTGGAATAATTTGCATTTTTTAATGAAGGTATTAAAAAAAAAAGTATTTTCAATTTCTAGATTGGGTAACCATACCCTCCCCCCTAAAGGCTGTCTGTAGTTATACTAATTTTTTTGTCCCCTTATCTACCTTAAAAAAAACTTTTTCAATTGAAGAATACATTTTTGAAAACTATTTTCATTGAAAAACAAAAAGATTGCCCTTCTCCCCTTGATTATTGATAAATATATTGTTCTGCCATACTCTTTTTTACTGCTAGTAAATTTAATTCAACTTTCATCTTCAGAGACTTGTCTTGAACTAATTACAGAACAGATACAGACAATTTTTATTGTTTGTAGGGTGGACAGAGCCAGCCACCCACTCTAAGGGGTGAAAACAGCCAGCCACACACTTAATTCATCCCAGTGGTACTAATTTGTCATCATAGATTCAAAATCTGGTCCCTCTTTTAACAAGCAATTGAAGAGGCAAAATTATATTTAATATTTGTGGTTTATAGAATAAATATCAAGCAATAAAAGTTTTATTTTTGGGATCAGTAGACAATCAGCTTTCTGTCTATGTGAAAAAATCTGAAGCACTGAAAGGAAAATTACATCAAAATAGGATAATTCATATTTCTGAAAGGAGGTTCTTGGACATAAGTCAATAAACTAATAATTTCAATTGCTTGATCTTAAATAGTTTTAGAAATAGCTACATTGATGCATAACTTAGATTGTTAGCTATTCATACATACATACAATCTTCTCAATTCCTCTTTGGTAACAAGATCTGAGGGTTTTAGATTTACATAATTTTACTCAATCAGATAATGGTCTTATTAACTGAAAGCATGTATCAATATTATATTTAGATCAAATATGTGCCAGCTTTTCCTTCAGACCAAGTAGGCTATATTAGACCAGTAGAAACTGCTGGTAGGCTATTTGTCAAAAGTTAGCCCTATTTAAAAAGAAACACCATGAAATAAAGAAAATAACTTTACAAGCCCTAGGATACTTAGTCACATCATTCCTATAAGGACATAGCTTTACTTTGCCAACACTCTTTATTCCTAATGTTTAAATGTGTAGCCTATAGGCTATCTTTTATTCAATTTTAGGCTTTTAATTTTGTTATAGTTGCTTTTTAAACAATTAAAAAAAATATTGATGCATGGCAAAATGTATGGAACATGACCTATTTACCTTGAGCTATAAAGCCTACTTACACCTTTTTTTTTGGGGGGGGGGAGATAAGTACTTTTAAAAATGATTTAGACTGAGCAAGTATTTCAGGATTTTTGAAGCTGTTTTCCAAATTTTATAGGATTTTCTTTTAGGTAGCCTAGCCTAAGCACAGCTTTATATAATATTAATTTAGCCTACATTTTTAAAAACAAGATTCACTGAATAAGAGATTGAAAACTCAAAAATTTGTGTAAACTGTTATTTTTAAGTGTTTTTATAAATAGCCTATTGACTTTTCATATAGGCTATGCAGTCTTCCAGGTTATTGAAAAGGAATGTTAGCATGGCAATACCTTCCTTGGTACATTTCAGACTTCAGATCATCTCCTGGGAGTCCTATTCACCCAGCTCAACTACTTCCCAGGACACCTCTTAATTGGACCTTTACCAAAGGTTTAGGAGAGAGAGGTGCAGGTTCATCACATTTTTGCTTTTTGGCACTCCAAGAATTTTAAAACACTCTTTTTATTGTCAGATTGGGCAAAAAATTTCAAACATAAAACATTCGTATAAGCCAAGAGTGTCATTCTATTATAATTAAGTGATTTAGCACTGGCTTAATTTCCTCCGGATTTGACATATTTCGCATTAATTTGAGGTCAGAGTAAATTGAGAAATGATCTAACATACTCTGTGGTATATTTGAACAGATAGGAAGGGGCTAAATTAGTGGAATCTTTGGTTAAATTGTTCAGGTAATATCTTGGAAAATGTTGTATTCATGCTGTAAAAGAAAAATCGTCTATAAAAAATCCTAAATGATAAGACTTTGGCTTTGTTGAGCTATTCTAAACAGAGGAAAAAATTCTAGTTTGACTTCTTTTGTTTTGAATTTGGAATTACCCTACCAGGCTATAGATTAAATTTCCAGTCAAATTCCAGTTTAGCTACTTTTTTCTATCTTTGAAAGTGATTATGTTAGGAGAATGAAACTTTTAGTGATTAATCTGTAGCTAAAATATACTCTGAGAAGGTATTGCTAAGCTTATGTGTTAACCCTCATTTAATTTTTAAGTCTTAGAATCTTGCATACTTGACTGGTCTATATCTATTACAATTTTGGCAAAACAACATCTTATCTTAATTTTCAGCTAGCAGTTTCTGTTTCTTGGGTTTTAGCTCTGAAAATCCAATTTTTGTTACTTGAGTAGAATTTTAAGCCATATCAGTGTTTTATATCTAAATTTAGAGAATGTATTTCCTGGAAGTTTCCAAGTCTTGGAAACTTCATTAATTGGAATTGAACAAAGTTATGACCCTAAAAACACTTTTTTTCTTGTCATTAAACAGTTCGTGGTAACGAACTGTAGTAAGGAGCGACCCGGCTAAATAGTAACCAAAAGTCTAAAAAATGGAATTTTGGTTCCAATAGCTACATCAAAAGAATTGCATTTTGATGCTGATTTTAAATATATAAGTTTCATCAAGTTTAGTCTTACCCGTCAAAAGTTACGAGCCTGAAAAAATTTGCGTTATTTTAGAAAATAGGGAAAAACACCCCCTAAAAGTCATAGAATCTTAACGAAAATCACACCATCAGATTCAGCATATCAGAGAACCCTACTGTAGAAGTTTCAAACTCCTATCTACAAAAATGTGGAATTTTATATTTTTGCCAGAAGGCAGATCACAGATGCGTGTTTATTTATTTTTTTTTTCTCAGGGGTGATCGTATCGACCCAGTTGTCCTAGAATGTTGCGAGAGGGCTCATTCTACCGGAAATGAAAAGTTCTAGTGCCCTTTTTAAGTGACCAAAAAAATTGGAGGGCACCTAGGCACCCTCCCACGCTAATTATTTTCCCAAAGTCAGCGGATCAAAATTCTGAGATAGCCATTTTATTCGACGTAGTCGAAAAACCTTCGACTACTTTCGACGTCCTTTGGGAACGACTTACTCCCTCACAGTCCCCGTGGGAGGGGTTACAAGTTCAAAACTTTGACCAGTGCTTTCGTATAGTAATGGTTATTGGGAAGTGTACAGGCGTTTTCAGGAGGATTTTTTGGTTGGAGGCAGGGGTTGAGAAGAGGGGGATATGCTGGGGGAACTTTCCCGAGGAATTTGTCATGGGGGAAGAAAATGTTCATGAAGGGAGCGCAGGATTTACTAGCATTACTTAAAAAAAACAATGAAAAAGTTTTTTTTTCAGCTGGAAGTAAGCAGCAGTATTAAAACTTAAAACGAACAGAAATTATTACCCATGTGAAGGGGCTAACCTCCTCCTAATACCTCGCTCTTTACGCTAAAGTATTTTTACTAATTTCAACTATTTATTCTGCGGCTTTTGTGATTCAGGGGTCATTCTTAATGAATTGGGACAAGATTTAAGCGTTAGTGTAAAGAGCGAGGTACTGACGAGGGGGCGAACCCCCACATATATGTAATAAAAACATAAGAATACAAAAGTTCTTTACGTAAGCTAATTTATAAGTTACGTATATCTTTTACTTATAAAAAGATTCGTAAAAAATAAAAGTTCTAGTTGCCTTTTTAATTAACTGAAAATCGGAGAGCAACTAGGCTTCCTTCCCCGCTCTTTTTTTCTCAAAATCATTCGATCAAAATTATGAGAAAGCCCTTTAGCCAAAAAAAAAAAAATACAAATTTCGTTTTAATTATTCCTCTGCGGAGAGCCAAAATCAAAACATGCATTGATTCAAAAACGTTCAGAAATTAAATAAAAAAATAAGTTTTTAAATGAAAGTAAGGAGCGACATTAAAACTTAAAACGAACAGAAATTACTCCGTATATGAAAGGGGCTTTTCCTTCTCAACGCCCCACTCTTTACGCTAAAGTTTTTTTTACTGTTTTTAAATGTAGAGTTAAGAGAAAGAGTCAAACTTTAGCGTAAAGAGCGGGGCGTTGAGAAGGAAATGCCCCTTTCATATACGGAGTAATTTCTGTTCGTTTTAAGTTTTAATGTCGCTCCTTACTTTCATTTAAAAAACTAGTTTTTTTTATATTTAATTTTAGTAGAAGATCTATTTTGCAAGGGTTTCACTTTTATAACACAAATATTTTTAAGGCTGTAGACCAAATATTGAGATGTCTGTTGAGATGTCCAACCATAATCATCACTAACCAGCAATTTTACAGGATTTAATCCTTATTTTGTTAGACAATGTGATTTAAGATAATTTAAGGTAAATGTTTGTAAGAAAGAGAAGGAGTAGATATACTTGCTTCAAAACACTTTCCCATGACATAGTTTAGTCTCTAGACCCATCCCTGAAAGTTTCATTTTCCTAACCTAAACTTTTTTCAAGATAACAAAATTTATCTAAACTAGAATTTTACCCAACAGAGTTTTTAACCTCGTAATTTGTATTAACTTATTGTTCAGGCTAGCCTTTGCAATCCCTACAAATTTTGACTCTTCAAAATAAAGCACTATCATAGGCTTAGCCTAACAAAAGAACTGTAGGCCTACCTAACTGTTTTGAAAGCCAAATCTTATATATAGAGACCAAAAATTCCATTTGACTATCAATATCTTACTCAAAATATAGGAACCATGATTTCAGAGAGCAATAATTATCTAGAATTTTATTTAGCTTAGAAGCAGAGAAGTTGTTTTGAAGTCAAGTTCTAATGTCATTCTCTGGTCCTAACACTTTATAACCAATATGTCTGCAATACAACAATGTAATAGCTCTTTTATAACCTAAAGCACAGCTATTTGTTAGAATTAACTCAAATTTAATGAAGTCATAAAAAATTAAGTGCAGTTCTATAATGGAAAAAACAGTAAACTACTTAATCTCAATAAAAAAAAATCCAAAGTGCTTTATGTTTCTTCAATGCAAAATCTATATTAATTTTTGTTTTTAGTAGAATACTAGTTAAGTATAAACCAGTAAATGTGTAAGAATTTTTTAAGGGGGGGGGGGTAGCTGCCTAAAATTTACAAAATGTTTCTGATAAGCACCAAAATATAACAAATTAAGCTAAACTAGGAAAATAGTTTTCATCTCACCAAACAGTTACCATAACACATAATGTGTTATAAGATTTTTGTCTTACTTGTGTATTATAGCCACCACATTCAAGTTCTGTTGAGAAGTTAAGTTTGACTAATGTTAATAACATAAAATAAAATATGATGAATATATAACACTTTATCAACAAAATTATGAAAACACAACAAAGAATCCTGGAAATCCTTAATCAGCATCATATCTCTGGATATCTTACATTGTGATAGATTGTTTTAATGCCCTACTTTACAGGGGTAAATATTTAAATTATATATGATAGGCAATTATCAGAAGAGTTATCTATTAAAATTCTCCTGAGCTAGCCAGAAAAGTGTTTTTGAACTAGAAAATCACCACCTATCTTGTTCAATATTTGTTCAATTCTATCTTCAATTCTATCTATCAAAGAAAGTCCCCTTTGAAAACATAGGAGCCCCAAAGTGAGACTGTATTTGTCAAAGCTTTCAATAATTATGATATAAGGTACTTTTCTTTATTCATTTGTCTTCTTTGTTTTCTAAAAGACTTTTTTTAATCTACATTTTTTACAAATTGCTCATTCACACCAGAGGTTCATTTGACCTACTTTGAAATCCCTGGTCTCAAAATTACATTTGACTTTGTTAAAGCTAGGAGACATAGACCTTGTGTTTGTTTAAAGAAAGTGAATAAGCATTAGTAAGTTGTATTGCACTAAATCCCTAGGGCCATGACAATTCAAAACAAAAAGAAAATTCACTTTAGAATATTCAACATTATGAAACATAACAGAAACAAAGAAAAAAATATTACAAAATTTTACTTTTCTGCTCTATTGTCAACATGAGAAGTTGTCAAAATTTTTTAAATCTTGCAAAACATACACCCCTTTATATACACCAGCCATCTCTCATCAAACCTACTCTTCATTTCTCTTCTCACTCAGTTCTACACATACATCAAATGACCCACACCCTCATTAGTACTTCCACAGATATAGCCAAAGTAAGGATCATCTTGCTTACATTTTTATATCATATTTAGAAGTTTTCTGTGGCTAAGTCAGCACTTAAATATTTTCTTAAACCTTATTAAACAACCTTAAGATGGTAAAATAGGTTGGATTATTAAAATTTTAGTGACCACAATATATTTCAAGCATTACCAAGTGTAATATAAAGGGCAGCCAATGGTAAGGGACCTAAATAAATATTATAATGTAATTAAAAAGGTTTATTACCCAAAAAGCTTGATAAAACTAAAAGGGACTTCTTAATGATTAATTATTTTAAAATATCTACATTATACACAACAATAAAAATTTGCTATAAAGGGAAAGTCAGCATGAAAAACTGCTCAAAATTAATTGTGCTCTGAGACTGCTAGCTGATTGTTTAAATGATTTTGGAAATCAAAGAAGATAAAATGTGTGCAAACTCAACACCAATATGCAAGTAAGTAAGTATGGCAGCACTGACATGTCAAGGTCTTAACTGGCAGTGCTAATTTCCACTTTGTGACCCTTTGGCCAAGAGTTGCAATGAAGGGCTGGGGGCCAGAAATCCTGTGCTTTTGCACACCCTCCCTGCTTATCTTTCCCATATTTCTCCATTTGCCCATTTAGAGCTGGTTTAAATCCGTCTGAGATTACTGAGTAACATCACTGACCCCCATTCAAAACAAATAAACTGGCAATACCAAGAGTCAAACCTGTACCCCATGGACAAAGGATTTCTAACTGGGAGTGCTTTCCACTTAGCCAGGAACACCATTATGACCAGAGTAAAGCAACTATTTCAAAAAAGAAAATATTGAAAAAAAGCCAAAATGGATTTACACCATTTTCACTAATCTTCTATACACACTATATTTTACTTAGACAAATTATTTTAAGGCAGGTGTCAACAAAGATCCAGCAGGGATTGCATTTACTTAAGATGCAAACAAGCATGGTGAATGCTTAGCTTTGTGATATTCTTGTCTTAAAATAATAATAAAAAAGCAAATTTACATTTGCTATTTGTTTTCCGAACACTCATTTAAGCAAAACCATTTGCAACGGCAATACGCCCATGGTTAGGATCTATCTAAAATGCTTTACAACAGAAGGGACACATGTCTTGCAAAGCAAATACTCAGCTTTAATGCTGTTCTTTGTCATCTCTAAAAAGAATTAAACTGTATCAGATATATTTTGATATAAGATACTTCTAAGACTTTCAGCCAATTCTGTTAAATAAGAGGCCAGGCATTTCTTCACAATTTGTAAAAGAGCACCAGAGGGTTAGATTAGAAAAAAAAACTTTCAGGGATGGGTCTAAAGGCTAAAGTATGTCCTGGGAAGGACTTCTTACATGAAATACAAAGAAAGCGGTTTCAGTTTCACAGCTTTCCTCAATCTGACTTTATAAGGTTTTAAAGATATGCAAATACACTTCCTGAATTTTGAAAAAAAAACCCATTGATATGGCTGAAAATGCTACTCAAATAAAAGGAATTGCATTTTAAGAAGCCAGTATAAAGAAACCAATAATATAAAATTAAAGTAAATCTTGTTTAGTCAAAATTTCAATAGCTTAGGTTGAGTAAGCAATTTTCTAAGACTTAGAAATCAGAAAAGGGTTAACATAGAAGCTTGGCAGTACCTTCCCAGAGTATGTTTTTGGCCCTGGATTAATTGCTGAGTTCTATTCTTCAAACCTATTCCCTTTCCAAGATAGTGAAAAGTAGCTATACTAGAGTTTTACATATTTTTTTGCCCTGGAGTCATTACTGAAAGTTCCATTTTCCTGACCTAACCCATTTCCAAGGTAGCAAAGAGTAGCCACAATAGAGTTTGACCTGAAAATTAATCCATTGCCCTATAGGGTAAGGCTGAAATGTAAAGAGTTCTGATGAAGAACACATCTTGAAGCATCTAGTAAAAATAGTAATTGGATTAACAATATTTTGTGACCACTAGGGTCTTGCTTCATCAAGGTTTTATCTCTGGCCCCAGATTACCAAGCTAAGATCAAACCTAGAGCATCAAAAGGATGAAACAAAGCTTTCCAAGCATCAATACAAGTCTTGAAGCCTCAGTGTAAAGGTTCATGCCAAAATTAAAACTCTTGACTTGCTGTTGTAAGGCCTATGTGAATCAAATTGCAGGATATAACCCAACATTTATCCAAATAGCCCTAATACGAAAAAACAAAATCAAAGCTTACTTTTGCCTGGCTAGAATTCTATTTGTCAGCCTATAATTCTTATTTTATATAAGCTTATTTGTAGCCTACAAATTCTTATTTTTGAAATCTATGCCTGAAAAGCCCAACCAATAATTATAAGACAAGTCTTGGAGCCTCAGTGTAAAGGTTAATGCCCAAATTCAAATTCTTGACTTGTCCTAGGAATGTCTTGAGGCCTATGTGAATCAAATTGCAGGATATAGCCCAGCATTGATCCAAATAGCCCTAATACGAAAAAACAAAATCAAAGCTTACTTTTGTGTGGCTAATATTCTATTTGTTAGCTTGTAATTCTTATTTTATGTAAACTTATTTAGTGAAGTGAATCACCGAAAGACCCCCTATGTGTTTTAACACCTTAGGGTCCATGCACTTCCACAATTGTATGTAAACTTATTTATAGCCTACACATTCTTATTTTTGAAATATACGCCTGAAAAGTTCAACCAATAATTATAAATGGTAAAACCCTAAGGTTTAAAACAATGACAGTTCTGGCTAAAAAATAGCTCAACCAATCAATTGTTTCACGCGAAAACACTTTTCAGGACAATCTGGTTTGTCGTTGTTTCACGCAAAAACAGCGGTTGAGCTCAACCACACCGAGTGGTTGAGCTCAAACAGTCTCTTTGGTTGACGCAAAAAAAGGCCTTTAAATAAGACAAAATCCTCCAGAAGCACTGTCTCTAGATCAACAGGCTTTTCTTCCAAATGTAAACTCTTGTCCAAGTCACTTTCATCCTGATATTAAAGGCCTTTTTTTGCGTCAACCAGCTGGTTTAACCAATGACAGTTGTGGTTTAACCAGCTTGTATGTTTCACGCAAAAATGGAAACAAATGCACATGGTTGAGCTCAAACAAAACTGCTTCACAAAAACACTCTTTTTATTCAGATTTGGCAAATAAATTCCAACATAAAACATTCGTATAGTGCTAAGAGTGTCATTCTATTATAATTAAATGATTTAGCACTGGCTTAATTTCCCCAGGATTTGACATATTTCACATTAATTTGAGGTCAGAGTAAATTGAGAAATGATCTAACATACTCTGTGGTATATTTGAACAGATAGGAAGGGGCTAAATTAGTGGAATCTTTGGTTAAATTGTTCAGGTAATATCTTGGAAAATGTTGTATTCATGCTGTTAAAGCAAAATCTTCTATAAAAAATCCTAAGTGATAAGACTTTGGCTTTGTTGAGCTATCCTAAACAGAGCAAAAAATTCTAGTTTGACTTCTTTTGTTTTGAATTTGGAATTACCCTACCAGGCTATAGATTAAATTTCCAGTCAAATTCCAGTTTAGCTACTTTTTTCTATCTTTGAAAGTGATTATGTTAGGAGAATGAAACTTTTAGTGATTAATCTGTAGCTAAAAACATACTCTGAGAAGGTATTGCTAAGCTTATGTGATAACCCTCATTTGATTTTTAAGTCTTAGAATCTTGCATACTTGACTGGTCTATATCTATTACAATTTTGGCAAAACAACATCTTATCTTAATTTTCAGCTAGCAGTTTCTGTTTCTTGGGTTTTAGCTCTGAAAATGCAATTTTTGTTACTTGAGTAGAATTTTAAGCCATATCAGTGTTTTATATCTAAATTTAGGGTTTCAATTTTATAACACAAATATTTTTAAGGGTGTAGCCCAAATATTGAGATGTCTGTTGAGATGCCCAACCATCATCATCACTAACCAGCAATTTTACAGGATTTAATCCTTATTTTGTCACACAATGTGATTTAAGATAATTTAAGATAAATGTTTTTAAGAGAGAGAAGGAGCAGAGATATTTGCTTCAAAACACTTTCCCATGACATAGTTTAGTCTCTAGACCCATCCCTGAAAGTTTCATTTTCCTAACCTAAACTTTTTTCAAGATAACAAAATTTATCTAAACTAGAATTTTACCAAACAGTTTTTAACCTCATAATTTGTAATAACTTATTGTTCAGACTAGCCTTGGCAATCCCTACAAATTTTGACTCTTCACAATAAAGTACTATCATAGGCTTAACCTAACAAAAGAACTATAGGCCTACCTAACTGATTTGAAAGCCAAATCTTATATATAGAGACCAAGAATTTCATTTGACTGTCAATATCTTACTCAAAACATAGGAGCCCTGATTTCAGAGAGCAATAATTATCTAGAATTTTATTTAGCTTAGAAGCAGAGAAGTTGTTTGGAAGTCAAGTTATAATGTCATTCTCTGGTCCTAACACTTCATAACCAATATGTCTGCAATATAACAATGTAATAGCTCTTTTATAACCTAAAGCACAGCTATTTGTTAGAATTAACTCAAATTTAATGAAGTCATAAAAAATTAAGTGCAGTTCTATAATGGAAAAAACAGTAAACTACTTAATCTTAGTAAAAAAAAATCCAAAGTGCTTTATGTTTCTGCAATGCAAAATCTATATTAATTTTTGTTATTAGTAGAATACTAGTTAAGTATAAACCAGTAAATGTGTAAGAATTTTTTGAGGGGGGTGGGGGTGGCAGCTGCCTAAAATTTACAAAATGTTTCTGATAAGCACCAAAATATAACAAATTAAGCTAAACTAGGAAAATAGTATTCTCTCACCAAACAGTTACCATAAAACATAATGTGTTGTAAGATTTTTGTGGTACTTGTGTATTATAGCCACCAGACTCAAGTTCTGTTGAGAAGTTAAGTTTACTACTACTACTACTAATAACTCACTGCAGCACCAAGCCGCCTGAGGCCAACACAGCTACGCATGCTCCTCCTCCAACCTGATCTATTTAAAGCCTCCCTCTTTACACCCTCCCAGGAAGTTCCCATTTCCTTTAAATCCTTATTTATGACATCCTCCCAACCCAGACAAGGACGACCTGCTTTCCGTGTAGCCCCAGACGGTTGGCCAAAAAGGACAATCTTCGGTAATCTGTCATCCTTCATCCGTAGAACGTGGCCTAGCCATCTCAACCTTTCTTTCATTATAGCCCCAGAAAGCGGGATTGAACCACACTTTTCGTACAACCTACTGTTTGAAATACGGTCAGTCAGCCGGGTACCCAGAACAATCCGTAGGCAATTTCTCTGGAAAACATCTAGTAAATTTTCATCTGCTTTTCGGAGTGTCCATGCTTCAGAGCCATATTTGACCACTGTCATCACTGTAGCTTCCAATATTCTAATCTTGGTTTGTAGGCTTATCTTTCTATTCTTCCAAACTTTTTTTAACTGTGAAAAAACACCCTGAGCTTTAGCTATTCTACTTTTAACATCTTCACTGCTCCCACCATCTTTACTAATAATACTACCAAGGTAACTGAAGCTCCCAACCTGATCAATCTTTTCGTTACCTAAGGTCACCTGTTCATCTTCACTTATTCCTAACCTTAGTGACTTAGTCTTCTTAACATTAATTTTCAAGCCTATTTTAGCACCCTGAACTCGTAAAACCTCTAAAAATTCATTCATTTTGCTCACACTTTCATCTAATATGCTTCAATCATCAGCATAATCTAAGTCCAGGAGCGTTCTTCCTCCCCATTTGATTCCATGGTCTCCAATTGCCTTTCCTGTGCTCCTTAAGACGAAGTCCATCAAAATGATCCATATAAAGGGGGATAGAACACAACCCTGCTTAACTCCTGATTTAATACAAAACCAGTTGCTAACCTCATTTCCTACCTTAACCGCAGCAGTATTATTCTCGTACATAGCGCAAATCACTTTAATGTATTTTTCTGGTATACCATATAACGATAAGACCTTTGTTAACGCTGTTCTATCAACAGAATCGAAAGCTTGCTCATAATCGATAAAACTAAGGACCAAAGGTGTTTGACAACGAAGGGACTTCTCAATTATTAACCTAAGAGTGAAAACATGGTCGACACATCCTCTACCTTTTCTAAAACCGCATTGTTCTTCCCTTAAAACTTTGTCTACAGCATGTCTCAGTCTAAAAAGTATCATATTACTCAGTAATTTGCTACCTACAGAGACCAGACTAATGCCTCGATAATTCCGACATTCACTCTTGTCACCTTTCTTATACAGTGGTTTAATTAAGGTTTTCCTAAAATCATTGGGTACTTCCCCTTTTTCAAAAATCATGTTCATAATCTTCAGTAGCTTATTCCTAACCTCAGAGCCACCATATTTAAGGAACTCATTAATCATACTATCAGCACCTGGGGCCTTATTATTTTTTAATCCTTCTAGTACTGTCGCTAATTCTTCCTCACTAAACAAATCTTCCTTCACATCCAAGGTATCACAAACTTTTTCATTTTCATCTATATCTTTTCCTGCAACTGTATCTCGGTTTAGCACATTCTCAAAATGTTCCACCCATCTTTCTTTAACTTTTTCCTTATCACTAATTGTGACCCCATTTCTATCTTTAACTGGGACCACAACAAAGAATCCTGGAATTTGTAAATCAGCATCATATCTCTGGATATCTTTCATTGTGATAGATTGTTTTAATGCCCTACTTTACAGGGGTAAATATTTAAATTATATATGATAGGCAATTATCAGAAGAGTAATCTATTAAAATTCTCCTGAGCTAGCAAGAAAAGTGTTTTTGAACTAGAAAATCACCACCTATCTTTGAACTCCAATTTTACAGCCCTTTTTTTTTTTTTTTTTTTTTTTTTTTTTTTTTTTTTTTTTTTTTTTTTTTTACTTGCTTTAGCCTGTATCCAGCTCTTGATTGCCATATAAATTCCAAAAGTCATAGTTAAATAACATGAGCTTATGTATATAGACTATAGTTTGTTGCTAATTTTTTGGGTATAGAATGTTTGATTTGGTAAAGCCCTAGTGAAAGACCTGATGAGAAATAAACATAATAAAAAAAAAAATTCTTGCTTCATAATTTTTAGAATAATAGCTGCTAACACATTTTATATACAACTTTTCTCTACTTTACCCCTCAATCTTCCCAATATAAAAATCTATAGCTGAAATTTCCTATTCCCCATTTGTTTTGTCAATCTGTCTCTCTAACTTCGTCCCATGTAGCTGTAAATCAAACCAAATGTGACAAACAATAACTAGAAAAACAGGTGACAGGAGGTTCAATGCACTGAAAATATGAAATTTGGGCCATATGTCTGCATATTAGGAAGGGCATTGAGATAAAGCATAGCCTAGCTGCATGATTTTCTCTTGCTATGTAGGGTAATTGAAAGGTCACTTGTATCTGATGCTGTCTCTTTTTGTTTTAGTTGGATAGAAAAAATCCAAAGAAAGTCCCCTTTGAAAACATAGGAGCCCCAAAGTGAGATTGTATTTGTCAAAGCTTTCAATAATTATGATATAAGGTACTTTTCTTTATTCATTTGTCTTCTTTGTTTTCTAAAAGACTTTTTTTTTAATCTACACGTTTTAAAAATTACTCATTCACACTAGAGGTTCATTTGACCTACTTTGAAATCCCTGGTCTCAAAATTACATTTGACTTTGTTAAAGCTAGGAGACATAGACCTTGTGCTTGTTTAAAGAAATTGAATACGCATTAGTAAGTTGTATTGCACTAAAGCCCTAGGGCCATGACAATTCAAAACAAAAAGAAAATTCACTTTAGAATATTCAACATTATGAAATATAACAGAAACAAAAAAAAAATTACAAAATTTTACTTTTCTGCTCTATTGTCAACATGAGAAGTTGTCCAAAATTTTAAAAACTTGCAGAACATACATCCCTCATCATATTCAACAGCCATCTCTCATTAAACCTAAACTTTATTTCTCATCTCACTCAATTCTACACATACATCAAATGACCCACACTCTCATTAGTACTTCCACATATACGGCCAAAGAAAGGACCATCTTGCTCACATTTTTATATCATATTTAGAAGTTTTCTGTGGCTAAGTCAGTTCTTAAATATTTTCTTAAACCTTTTTAAACAACCTTAAGATGGCAAAATAGGCTGGATTATTAAAATTTTTAGTGGCCACAATATATTTCAATCATTACCAAGTGTAATATAAAGGGCATCCAATGGTAAGGAACCTAAATAAATATTTTAAGGTAATTAAAAAGGTTTATTACCCAAAAAACTTGATAAAACTAAAAGGGACTTCTTAATGATTAATTATTTTAAAATAGCTACATTATACACAACAATAAACATTTGCTATAAAGGGAAAGTCAGCAAGGCCTGAAAAACTGCTCAAAATTAATTGTGCTTTGAGACTGCTAGCTGATTGTCTAAATGATTTTGGAAATCAATGAAGATAAAGTGTGTGCAAACTCAACACCAACATGTAAGTAAGTAAGTATGGCAGCACTGACACGTCAAGGTCTAAACTGGCACTGCTAATTTCCACTTTGTGACCCATTAGCCAAGAGTTGCAATGAAGAGCTGGGGGCCAGAAATCCTGTGCTTTTGCACACTCTCCCTGCTTATCTTTACCATATTTCTCCATTTGCCCATTTAGAGCTGGTTTAAATCTGTCTGAGATTACTGAGTAACATCACTGACCCCCATTCAAAACAAATAAACTGGCAATACCAGGAATCAAACCTGTACCCCATGGACACAGGATTTCTAACTGGGAGTGCTTTCCACTTAGCCAGGAACACCATCATGACCAGAATAAAACAACTATTTCAAAAAAGAAAATATTGAAAAAAGCCGAAATGGATTTACAGCCATTTTCACTAATCTTCTATACACACTATATTTTACTTAGACAAATTATTTTAAGGCAGGTGTCAACAAACCTCCAGCAGGGATTGCATTTACTTAAGATGCAAACTAGCATGGTGAATGCTTATCTTTGTGATATTCTTGTCTTAAAATGCTACAAAAAAAGCAAATTTATATTTGCTATTTGTTTTCCAAACACTCATTTAAGCAAAACCATTTGCAACAGCAATATGCCCATGGTTAGAATCTATCTAAAATGCTTTACAACAGAAAGGACACATGTCTTGCAAAGCAAATACTCAGCTTTAATGCTGTTCTTTGTCATCTCTAAAAAAATTAAACTGTATCAGATGTATTTTGATATAAGATACTTCTAAGACTTTTAGCCAATTCTGTTAAATAAGAGACCAGGCATTTCTTCACAATTTATACAATGTGTAAAAGAGCACCAGGGGTTAGATTAGAAAAAAACTTTCAGGGATGGGTCTAAAGGCTGAAGTATGTCCTGGGAAGGTCTGCTTACATGAAATACAAAGAAACTGGTTTTATTTTCACAGCTTTCCTCAATCCCACTTTATAAGGTTTTAAAGATATGCAAATACACTTCCTGAATTTTGAAAAAAAAACCCATTGATATGGCTGAAAATGCTACTCAAATAAAAGGAATTGCATTTTAAGAGCTAAAGCCAGTATAAAGAAACTAATAATATAAAATTAAGGTGAATCTTGTTTTGTCAAAATTTCAATAGCTTAGGTATAGCCCTGTTGAGTAAGCAATTTTCTAAGACTTAGAAATCAGAAAAGGGTTAGCATAGAAGCTTGGCAGTACCTTCCCAGAGAATGTTTTTGGCCCTGGAATAATTGCTGAGTTCTATTCTTCTAACCTATTCCCTTTCCAAGATAGTGAAAAGTAGCTAAACTAGAGTTTTATATATTTTTTGCTCGGGAGTTATTACTGAAAGTTCCATTTTCCTGACCTAACCCATTTCCCAGGTAGCAAAAAGTAACCAAACTAGAGTTTGACCTGAAAATTAATCAATTGCCCTATAGGGTAAGGCTGAAATGTAAAGAGTTCTGATGAAGAACACATCTTGAAGCATCTAGTAAAAATAGTAATTGCATTAACAATATTTTGTGACCACTAGGGTCTTGCTTCATCAAGGTTTTATCTCTGGCCCCAAATTACCAAGCTAAGATCAAACCTAGAGCATCAAAAGGATGAAACAAAGATTTCCAAGCATAAATACAAGTCTTGAAGCCTCAGTGTAAAGGTGCATGCCAAAATTAAAACTCTTGACTTGCTGTTGTAAGGCCTATGTGAATCAAATTGCAGGATATAACCCAACATTTATCCACATAGCCCTAATATAAAAAAAACAAAATCAAAGCTTACTTTTGTGTTGCTAGAATTATATTTGTCAGCTCATAATTCTTATTTTATATAAGCTTATTTGTAGCCTACATATTCTTATTTTTGAAATCTATGCCTGAAAAGCCCAACCAATAATTATAAGACAATTCTTGGAGCCTCAGTGTAAAGGTTCATGCCCAAATTCAAATTCTTGACTTGTCCTAGGAATGTCTTAAGGCCTATGTGAATCAAATTGCAGGATATAGCCCAGCATTGATCCAGATAGCCCTAATACGAAAAAACAAAATCAAAACTTACTTTTGCGTGGCTAATATTCTATTTGTTAGCTTATAATTCTTATTTTATACTTATTTATAGCCTACACATTCTTATTTTTGAAATATACGCCTGAAAAGTTCGACCAATAATTATAAATGGTAGAACCCTAGGGTTAAAAACAATGACAGTTCTGGTTAAAAAATAGCTCAACCAATCAATTGTTTTACGCGAAAACACTTTTCAGGACAACCTGATTTGTCATTGTTTCACGCAAAAAGAACGGTTGACCTCAACCACACCGAGTGGTTGAGCTCAAACAGTCTCTTTGGTTGACGCAAAAAAAGGCCTTGACCCCGTGTTCGTTTACTTGTCCGGTTACTAATCTGACTAATCCAAGCGTTTTTGGGACGCACATGACCTCAGAGGTTAGTTGGATTACCCGTTCGAACGCGCAGGATTACATGTCCGTGGGCTTGCACTTTCTAACCCCCAAATAAAAAGATTATTGAGGACAGGTGACGTCAATGCTAAATATTTTTTAAATGGATAAACATGTGAAATCGTTAAGTCTAGAGAAAAGACAAGGAAACTGTAAATAATGGAAATAATCTTAGCTTTTCAGTGACCTGTAATTAATCTTATGCATATTCCTTAGTATCTAAAGGGTTTTTGGTGTTCTAGGTGTGTCTTGCTTAGGTTAAGCTTCATAAGGAGTCAGAAGAAATGTTTTTTTGTTATTAAAAAGGTTGGTTCTTAGGGAGGCAGCTATCACATTGGTGAGATAGTCAAATGTTACTATATCAAACAGGCCTAGTTTCTAAACCATCCAATAATTTTTAGTTAAAAAAAAATTAGAATGATTAGGCCAATACCTTTAGCCTTTTATATAGTCTATATTTGTTGAGATTGCTATTTCAACTGGATTTTTAAGGTAAAGTAGGGGTAAAATTTTACTTTAGCTACTTTTGGCTATCTTTGAAAGAGATTAGGCTAGGAAAATGAAACTTCCAGGGATGTGTCTACAGGCTAAAGTATGTCCCAGGAAGGTATTTTGAAGTATTTACTTCTACTTCTTTTCCCTCTAGAGGGTTTTGAAATTTTTTGGTGCCTTATTTCTTGGTTATCAGTTTCTTTTTCTCTGGCTTTAGTTCTTAATTATTCTGGCCTTAGACAACTCGTGTTGATTGAGCAGAACTTTAAGCCATAACACTGGTTTTTTCTAATTTTAGAAATAATCTTTTATGCCACCTCATTATAGGTTAAATATATGGCTTATATTATTTATTCTCCATGAATTTTTGTTTTATTTGATTTCATTGATGCAAGTTGCTTTCTGTTAAAAATACATTTATTTTTTTACATCAAGCTTCTTCTTTTTTGAAAAAGTTTTGTCAAAACATGTAAAAAGTCTTTTTACATGTTTTATAAAATGTAAAGGAATACCTGGCCCTTCATTTCACAGATTCAACTAAAAGTATTTGAGGCATCTTACATCAAAATTCATCTGACACATTTTAATGGTTTTTTGTTGGATGACATAGGACACCATTAAAGTTTTGCATTTGCTTTGCTAAAAATTGTCTTAAAAAGTGCCAAGTTTAGAGAGTTATGTTAATATTCTTCTTGCTGATGAGTATAATTGTTTTTAAAATTCCTTCTGTTTAAAGCATTTTAGAGAGATTCTGAGCCAACCATGAGTATATTGTTGTCACAAATGATTTTTCTCAAATGGGCTTGTGGAAAACAAATAGAACATATAATTTCTCTTCTTTTGTTTATTTCAAGACTAGAATATCACAAAACTAAGCATTTATATTGCTGATTGTACCTTAAGTAAATACAATCCCTGATGGAGTTTTGTTGATACCTGTTTAAAAATTTATTTGTCTTAATAAAATACATATTGTTTGTTGGACAGCAATGAAAAATGGGAGCAACTATGACTTGAGTTTTTTTTTCAATATTTTCTTTTTCCAAATAATTTTTGTTCTCTGGTGACATTTGTATTCCTTCCTAAGTGGCTGGAACTCTAGGTTGAGAATCCTTTATCCAAAGGGCACAGGTTTAATTCTTGGCATTAGCAGTTTATTTGGTTTGTGACAAAGGTCAGTGATATAGCTCTGTAAGTTCAGCCAGAATTGGCCCAAACTTAACAGGTTACCTTGAGAAATCTGGGTTCAGTAAGCAGGAAGGGCATGCAAAAGCATAGGATGACTGGCCCCTAGCTTCATGTTGCACTTCCTGGCTAAAGATCCTTTACTGGGCTTCTGACTTAGCCATAGAAGCTTTCTTTTAAACCCATTAAATATAAGTACAAAGGAAGAAATGCTAGTAAGGTGGTCCTTCCTTTTCAATGAATTGTTGATGTACAGACAAGAATGTAGGTCATAAGAGGTGGCTGGTGAATGTTTTGCAAGGTTTAAAAATTTAGGCCAATTGCTCAGGTTGGCAACTGAGCACAAAAGTAAAATTTTGTGAATGGTTTTTCTTTGTGAATATTATATTTATGTCATGTCCAGAATTTTAAAGTTAATCTTCATTGTTTTGCTTTAATTTCCCTGGCCCTAGGACTATAGTGTATTAAAACCTACTTATGTCCATCCATTTCTTTTAAACAGAGAGGAGTTCTATGTTTCCTAGCTTCAATAAATTTATATGCAATTTTGAGACCAGGGTTACGAAGTAGGTCAAAACTTGCAAGTGGAACTACGGTATGACTAATTAATTTGTAAGAAATGTATATCAGTTTAAAGATTAAAAAAATTATATAGAAAACAAACAAGACAAATAAATAAAAGTATCCCTTTACAACCATTTAATGAAGTATAACAAATGTAGATCATCCCTAAAATTGAAATGAACAAAGCTTCAATTATGAATCTTTTTTCTTTAAACAGACTGAAGGGGCAAACCTCCAAGCTATGACAAATTCAATCTCACTAATAAAAAATTAGTGATCGGATCTCAGTGAAATTTAATATTTAGAAGGATATCGTGTCTCAGAACTCTTGTTTTAAATCCCAACCAGATCTGGTGACATTCGGTGGGGGGTGGTGTTGGGAGGGTGGAACATAAAATCATGGAAAACACTTAGAGTTGTGGGATCAGACGAAACTTCATGGGAAAAATAAGCACAAGTCCTAGATAAATGATTGACATAACCAGAACGGATTCGCTCTCTTTGGGGTAGTTGGGGGGGGGGGGGGTTAATTCTGAAAAATTCGAAAAAATGAGGTATTTTTAACTTACGAACGGGTGATTGGATCTCAATTAAATTTGATATTTAAAAGGATATCGTGTCTCAGAGCTCTTATCTTAAATCTCGTGCGGATATGGTGACATTGGGGGGGAGTTGGGAGGGGAAAACCTAAAATCTTGGAAAACACATATAGTGGAGGGATCGGGATGAAACTTGGTAGGAAAATTAAGCACAAGTTCTAGATACATGATTGACACAACCTGAGTGGATCCGTGCTCTTTGGGGTAGGGGGGGGAGTTAATTCTGAAAAAATAGAAAAATGAGGTACTTTTAACTTATGAACGGGTGATTGGATCTCAATGAAATTTGATATTTAGAAGGATATCGGTTCTAAGAGCTCTTACTTTAAATCCCGACTGGATCTGGTGACATTGTGGGGGGATTTTGGAGGGGGAAACCTAAAATCTTGGAAAACACTTAGAGCGGAGGGATTGGGATGAAACTTGATGGGAAAAATAAACACAAGTGTTAGATACATGATTGACATAACCGGAACGCTCTCTTTGGTTTTTTTTTTTGGGGGGGGGGTTAATTCTGAAAAATTAGAAGAATTAGGTATTTTTAACTTACGAATGGGTGATCGGATCTCAGTGAAATTTGATATTTAGAAGGATATCGTGTCTCAGAGCTCTTATTTTAAATCCCGACCTTATCTGGTGATATTGGGGTGGGGAGGGGGGGGGGGGGTTGGGAAGGGGAATCGTAAAATCATGGAAAAAACTTAGAGTGGGGGGATCGGGATGAATCTTCGTGGGAAAAATAAGCACAAGTCCTAGATACATGATGGACATACCGCATGATTGACATACCGCTCTCTTTGCGGTAGTTAGGGAAGGGGGGAGTTAATTCTTAAAAATTGAAAAAAATTACGAATGAAATTTGATATTTAGAATGCTATCGTGTCTCAAAACTCTTATGTCAAATCCTGACCGGATCTGGTGACATTGGGGGGTATTTGGGGTGGGGAACCTAAAAACCATGGAAAACGCTTAGATTGGTGGGATCGGGATGAAACTTGTTGGGAAAAATAAGCAGAAGTCCTAGATACATGATTGACATAACCAGAACGGATTTGTTCTCTTTGGGTAGGGGGGGGGGGTTAATTCTAAAAAATTAGAAAAAATTAGGTATTTTTAACTTACGAACGGGTGATAGGATCTCAATGAAATTTGATATTTAGAAGCATATCGTATCTCAAAGCTCTTATTTTAAACCTCGACCGGATCTGGCGACATTAGGGGGGAGTTGGGAGGGGGAAACCTAAAATCTTGTAAAACACTTAGAGGGGAGGAATCGGGATGAAACTTGGTGG